>NW_026250722.1:0-245879 GCF_024043175.1 Alternaria infectoria | reverse complement strand
CAAAAAATCCTGCATACTCACCAAATGGGCCGTCGGCATGGTGCACGGCGTATATATGAAGGGTACATTTCACCAGGCGCTTCCCCCTCCCCCCCCCCCCAAAAAAAACACGTCATCGCTAACAAACCCCCCACAGGTAACACCTTCTCCTGCTTCGGCTCCATGTACCTCTTCTGGTACCTAATGCGCTGGATGATCTCCCCGAGCCCAGAAACTTACAACGCAATCCCCGAATGGTTCCGCCCCACGCCCAACCAACTCTTCATGCCCCACATCAACATCGTCGACTTCATCGTCTGGCCCGCCTTCCGCGAACTCGTTACCCAGATCCCTGCTATGCAGGAGCGCATGGAGTGGCTCATGGATATGAGTTTGAATATCCAGTGCGATTGGAGCTTTGCGACGGACCAGGCGCTGTGTAGTAATGAAGAGACGGGCCAGGTGGATTTGTGCGATGCCGCGAGGGATGTGGTCAGGGAATTGGCGAGTTGGAGTCTGGGACCGAGTTTCAGGGGGTATGTTAGTAATGCGGATAGTTATGTGAGGATTAGGACGGAGGGGTACTGATGGAATTCGTGGTGTTGGACGGTGAGAAGATCGAGAGACCGATACGAATTACGTTATGCAGAAGGGTTGCGACGGGAGGGACGAATTGGCTCTGGATCGCTAAGCACGGCACGCTGCGGGGCAGTTCATTTTTTTCGCGATCGAGTGTGCCGCGGAGATGTCCGCGGAGATGAATGTTGTAGTGGGACGGGCCGGAACCTTGGCAACCCGAAGGGCGAATGGGGCGGACCACTTGTTGTTGTTACTAGCGAAGCATATTACACGGAGTTCGCTTTTAGTTCAATGGTCGCGTTGAATGAGAAGCTTATGGGGCGACCCGGCGACGATATACGGAGTACGATAGACGAAGAATCGAGGAAATTGAGTGCACTCTGCTTTTTATTTGCTGGTTTTGGTGCGGTTGGATGTGCTGCGTCTCTTGTGCTATATGCTGTGTCATGTATTTCGTGCATAAGTTCAGGGCAGCTTACGTGAGAATGAAGGCGTATGACGTGCTCACTGACACAAAATTGTCACCCAGGAACTTACTCGTATATCATCGCAACGCTCGAGATCCAAATGAATGTAATGTATTGAGCATACCAGTATTCGTAACCATCGTGTCGCGTTCAGCGTCATGAAAACGTATCCGTTGTGCGCGAATGTGTGCGTGTAGCACCACCATAAGCTCGTGTCGTGTCGTGAAAGTAAGGAAAAAGAAGAACAAGAAAGACAAGGCGCTTTTCCTCCACCGACCATTACCACTGCCATGAAGCATAATTCATCGCTGTCCATTACCACACTAACCTCTGACCATTACCATCATGCTCATACTCATCGTATCAACCGTTTGGAAAACACACTGGGATGCCACAGGCGGCAAAACCCTGTACACAACTCTCTTCCAGTATCTCTTACACAAACCCAGCATTATAGTCGTATCGTGATCATCGTATCATCAGCGTGGTACAACATCTCGGGGCCTCAGACGACCCAGGGGATGAGACCGTCGCGGTGGTACTTGATGCGGAGGTCCTATAGAGGTCAGTATGTGTCTCGTATTCCTTTCGTACAATTGAGACTTGCCTTGTCCATCAACATGTCCTTGACGGCGTTGATCTGCTGCATGTCCAGCGTTGCGAGCTCCTTCTGAGCTGGAGCTACCATGTCCGGGTGGGTTCTACTAGCGACCTTGCGGTAGGCGAGGTTGATACCGATGGAGCTGATCCTCCAGTTCTGGATACCAAGCATGTTGTAGGCAAGCATGTTGACCGGGGGGAGAAGATTGGCTAAGGAAGAAGCACGATCACGGCGAGGACGAAGAGCGCGCGCGGACAGCGGAGGAGGTGGGCCGACCGAGGCGGTGGGACCGAGGGGCGTGGAAGGAGGACCAAGTGGGGTCGAAGGAGGAGTCTCAGTCCAAGGCTCATAGTTCTCGGTATTCTCCCAGAGAGGGTCGGTAGGCGAGAAGCGGAACGGGGTGTCGGGAAGACGAGGAGACGGCGAGGGCGTTGAAGCAGTAGAGAAGGTCCTGTCGCCGAGCGGAGTGCGTAGGCTGTTGGTCTTGGACCGCTTGGGCGTCTGAATGGGCCTCGGGACGTCGTTGGCGGCCTCGGTGTCGACGAAGATGGTGAATTCAGGTTTGCGCTTCTTGTTTGGCTTTGTACTCGACTTCTTGGCAACGGGTGCGGAAAGGACAGTGGGTCGAACCGTGAAAGGTGAACGAAGTGCGGAGACTTGAGAGCGAGTGCGAGGTAGCGGAGGCGCGAGGTTGCCGTTGTTGATAGGGTCTTGACCCTCGATAGAAGGAAGCGGTGTTGCCGCCGCGATCGCGAAGAAATAGTTGTTGACAGAGTCCGACATCTTGACAAGCTCACTGTAGAGCTATAAACCACTGAAGCTCCGGCCAAAGCAAAACGCTGAACGCTAAACAGAACAGAACAGTACAGAAAAGAGGAACTTACCTAGAAAACGTAGAACAGAACGGTTGACTCGTCGTCTCCGGAACAGAAGCAAGGGAGTGGCCGAAGAAAGGGAAGACGACTACGGGAACAGCGGCCTTTATAAAGAATGACAAGAGGCTGAACGGATGTTTCGAAGCTGAATGAGAGTCGTAAAAAGAGAGTATAATCGAAGGTGACCGCGAAGACGAATTTGAACAGGCAGGGTGGGCGCTCGGGCACCGGACCCGAGCTACCGTGGTGAAGCCGACAAGACGCTTACAGAAGCTCACAACGCGTAAAAACGCGTAATAGGCGCGTGTCTTATGTTTCGAAAGCGTTTGTATATCCCTTAAATGGACTTCAGCGCGTCAGAAACAGACGCAGATGACGTACTGATAATCTTGATGGGCTGAATTTTGTCTTGATCAGGGAGGGGTCGACAGGTTTGGATGACTCAACGGGTCAGCCGTGACCGTGATTGTGAGGAGGTGATCTCTTTCTTTGCGGCAAAAGGGTCTCCTGATCAGCTAGAACCTGGGCGGCTTCCTATTCCAGGTGTGTAGTACGTTCTCCGGACATGCTACCAAAAGTGAAAGAAGCCACCGGCAATCGTTCTTCGACGAGTACTTTGTAATGATTGAGACATCCAGTATGATTACCGACTCGAACTCGGTTTCTTGTAGAAGAGGATGTTGTGTCGTTGGTATTGGATTAGTTCTGACTGGCTCGCAATATGCCGATTGTCGCGAACCAGAGGATGGCTACCAAGATATGGCAACGCCAACAGTAGGCGCACACAACGAGCATCCGGTATACGCAGCGAAACTGTCCATAGCTCAAGGTCGATCAGAGTAGCGCATTCTTTGATCTAGATGTAACTAGACGTAAGACCTCCGAAGGTTTGATGCGGAGTTGGCGGATGAGGCAACAGGTGCGATGACAAGAAGGCCGTCGTCCAGTAATACTGGCGAAATCAAGTTCATCGAGACTTGTCTCGGGAATGGCCATCAAGATCAATTCGTACTACGTGAAAGCCTACGTTGGGTGTTAGCTGTATTTAGCTCTTGTGGATGCAGGCTTAAGAAAATATGACCGAAAGCCTATAACCCCCGAGAATCAGTGAGGAGATGTATGGAAAGGTTGATAATGCGCAGTGATCGGTAGATGGGGGGATTATGGTAGATAAAGGTCGTAGCCGGTAGTCAGGTGCTTGGTCGTCTCTTACCATGACCTGTATCCTGGTTGACGTCAAGGATCGATGGCTTACTGCGACAGATGTTTTTGCCCGGCAAACGCCTGTGAAGTTCGTACATAATAGCAACAGTGACAAGTGGCGATGGTCGGGCCTCGCATGTCACATCAAGCGTACCTTATGAAACCACCCAGTGGATCCAGAGTAATAAAGAAAGATGCGTGTTGAGGCCGCTGTGTGTGGATTGAGTCCTGAAGTTGTTTACGAAGTACTGTTATCGACGTTTGAAGATAGACCTGAAGAAGGCGGCATGACATGTCATAGAGTAAAGTCAGCAAACGATCGTCAGTTGATATGCCTCACACGCAGAAGCTCAGTCGCGGTGAGGCAAGCTTTCCAAAAGCCTGGTGACCTTCTGTCAAGGTCTGTAAAGTAAGAGATGTGTCAGTCGGTAAGTAAACAGACCCACGTATACGGAGAAGCTGCTTTTCGTGATGCATCGTCAAACCTAGTCCGGAGATGTTCGCAGAAGCACCTGACGATAGGAGATCGATCTAAGGGGTTTGTGTACCTCCAGGCTACGGTGTGGTCTTGCAAACAACTCATTGGAGCCCAACCATCTCCATGTTGTGGGTGATGTACGCGAGAGGCGTACGAAGGAAGGAGCGCAATTCGTGTCGTTTCTTCGCCGTGATGACTAGATGAATTCACTTGTGAATGTCGATGCGCATCAGCGGCGGAAGTGAAAAGAAGGTTGTTGTTGTGTTGTTGGAAGGCGCGTTGGAGATCAGACGAGAGCATCGGTGCTTCGGCACTTCGGCCCGACCAGGTGGCAGTCGCGATGAAACATCGCAACATCACGCCCTGACGACGTCACAACACCGCTCGGGATACGTATCTCAGTCGATACCTACGATATCATCCATCGTTCCGTTGATCTCAATTGATGCTCTACTAATCCAGTGCACTAACATTGTAGCTTCCGCATTAGGACGTGCCGCGGCTGCTGATGCGGGGAACAAGCTACTCGCTGCTGAGCCGCTGAGCTCGAGTAAGCGTCAATGAGGCATTACGCGTCCCGAATCCATCGTCTCGCTCTTTCAACTGGATCGTAGGCCATTCGATAGCTCCTTCGGAAAAACCTCAAGCAGACATGGCTCTTGCTCCGGCACCAACGCGTCTACGCCAGATTGCACTTGTCGCGGAGGATATCGAACGCGCGAAGCAGCTTCTTGTAGGCCAACGATGCTAAGGTGGGCATATAGAGAACTAACGAAGATGCTAGACCTACGTTCTAGGAACAGAAGTAGTCTTCGAGGATCCAGCGGTTGAGCAATGGGGATTGAAGAACTTCCTCAGTACGTTCGCTCTCTCTTCCTAGCTCCAGCTACTAACATGACTGCAGTACCAATCGGAGGCGACTTCATCGAGGTGGTCTCGCCCATTAAACCAGGGACGACTGCCGGACGGCTGATCGAGAAGCGCGGTGACGGCGGATACATGATCATCATGCAGACAGAAGATGCGAAGAAGCGACGCGAATACATCGAAGCGAAGGGATTGTCCAGAGTCATCTTTGAGCATAGTTACGCGGATTCGGTGTGTATTCAGTACCATCCAAAGGGCATCAAGGGTACGCTAGGCATCTACCAATTGCAAGGTTATACGGCTAACGAGGTGACAGGCGGCATGATGCCAGAACTCGATTCCCACGTACCGGGTCCGAAGAATCCAACGCCAGTTCAGTCTCGCTTCTCCCCATGGCATGCTTGCGGTTCAGACATCGACCGCTATAGGGCCGCCATGGAGCGGACCGAACACCTTACGCTAGAGGGCTGTGTACTGCGCCTGCAGCCTGGCGACCTTGGCCACGAAGCGGCCGCACGGGAGTGGGAAGCGATATTTGGCGTCGTGCGAAGTCGCGACCTGCTGGCTTTCACGAACGCCAGGCTGAGTTTCATACCAGGGAGACAAGGGCATCCAGAGGGCCTTGTGTCGATCACGATCGGCGTCAAGGGTCAAGATGAATATGATGCAATACTGGAGAGGGCCCGACAGGCGGGCGTTTGTGGGAACAACGGGATCGACATGTGTGGTGTCAAGTGGTACCTTGCCCTGACAGGTCACAGTCCGACTAAGGGGAAGCTGTAGCTCCATGCACCATCACATCGCACGAACTCTGGCCAGAACCCGTTTCACGTTGCTGACTGCATGCAGCGTGCGATACGCTTTGACACTGCGTTGAGCGTGCCACGTACGAAGCCAAGATCTTATCCGAAGACTGTTGAGATAGCCGTAAGCGCCGTCTTCGAGCGTCACGGAGTCGGTACCCCTCACCCACCGACGTCATCCGTCGAACAAGATGAATTACCCGTCCTTCGCCAGCATGTTTACGAAGGACGCGTCTCGACCTTCGTTCGGGCATTGTTTCATGTTCAGAAAATTTTCATGAGCGAAGCCACGACGCCAAGTTGGCTGGCGTGCGCAGGACAGCAGTTGATGGAGATTACACGCTCCACCCACACCACCCAAGAAGCTTTGGTAAGAGTCCCCCAGCCTGGGCGCAAAGAGCTTCCCATAACACCAAACAGCTGCGCGCATTCTGAAAATTTGCCACTATCCTTCGCTGCTCCGCCTCCCGCTTGCGATCACGATAGGTCCACAGGTGCCTCTGTTGCGGTCTGTGCATTGCACACCCCGCTCGCGGTGACGCCAGGCACTCCCGCGCTCGCGATGGGGACGCGTCCATGCCATTATGGATCCTCTCATCATTCCTGCTGCATTTCTCTTGCCTCTGCAGTGCGGCGAGCGGAAATGAGATCTGAGGCGCAAAAGCTTCTATGCTTCCATGCTTCGTGGTTGCCTTGCTGTGCACCGCCTCGACTCGAAGCATACTAGCCTGAGTGGCTTGCGCTTTCCTGGTACCACGTCCTCATACGACAATTCCCTGTGACGTACAAATCGCGTTTTCCCCAGTCGCTGAATTGCTAAGCTCCCTGCATGGCTGCGCATTCGCCCCGTCCATCCCTCTACGAGATACCAACGCGCGACTTCAAATTGCCCGTCCTCATTGCTCCACCCTGCGAGGTCATCCTAGTTACGATCTAAGCTCCAAAGCCCTCGGCATCCTTCCGGCATCCTTCCCCTAGGCTAGCCCTACGAATTCTCCCCTCATACATCAGTCCCCGCACGGGGCATCGGCTAGCCTTCTTGTGACGAGCATGCAGCGTGGGAGGACGAGCAAAGGAGCAATTACACACTTACGGGCTGGAGGCGCACCACATTGGCTGTCGTTGGGACTGTCTCCGTTCACGGCTTCGCAGCACCTTTCCATGCATAAAGTCTGCTGCCCCAGCCCTCCTTCGGACGTTTGTTTCACCCACCGATGATGCGCCTCGACCAGATCGCATTGGACCAAACCGCGACACATACCTTCAAACCCTCCGCTGACCACCTTGGGTGGTTCACCCCCCTTTCGTCCCACCTCATACAGGACTAGAGGGAGGGCGACATCTCAGCATGTCGCCGCCGATATACCCCAACGATGATGAACGCCTCGAGCGTCCCTTGCGCTCCTCCATGGGCGCCGGCAAGTCGGCATACAACCTCACTGGCGTAGGGTCGCATTGTGTCACGGCACCTCCCCCTAATCCTTGGTCGCAGCATGGCATTCATGTAAGCCATTCTCTGCTTCGTTGCGCATCCATGACTAACCTCCCTACCAGCTCAATAACACGCCGCCTTCCGAACATCAAGCCAACGACATCCCTCCCACCGTACACGCGCACGCGAACTCTAGCCACGGCCTACCGCTGCAACTCACACAAGGCTCAGCCAATCCTCGACATGGTCAGCCGCTGGTCGATACAAACGCACCCGAGCACCTCATCCCCTCCACGCCTTCGCCGCCACCATCATCCCCTGATGAGATTCGGTGCGGACAGTGCAATGTGCCGTTCACTGGTGACGACATGACGAACAACCTCGCACGACACATACGGACCCAACATCCATCGGCCAATGAGAGCCCTTTGATGTGCAAGAAGTGCAAGGTCGTGTGTACTCGCAATGATGCCCTGTTGAAGCACGAGCGCAAGTGCCAGCCGGGTCTACACCCCGATCCCGTCAAGAGAAAGAAGAACAAAACGGACACTGCTACGACTCCCTCACGCAGAGCCAACAAGAGCTCTACACCTCGTCGCCGACCAGCCAAGAGGCCTACCCCAACCAAGCTCGGCTCGGCACCGCAGACCCCTCAAACCCATGCACCTGCAGCACACCCAAACCAGGTCTCGTATACTCTACCCGACATACAGCAAGCACCAGCTGAGGGTTCACTCGCACACGACTTTTTCAATATTAGGGGCGCTGGAAATGGGCTTTCGATACCATCCCAATCGTACGATCCTGCAGCAGGCGAGGACCAAGCCTTTCAGGAACTTCATAATGATCTTCAGCAAGCCGTAGAAGCGGCATCACTCCACCGAACTGTGTGGCCCTTCCAGTTCGGCCAACAGAATCTTGCGCCATACAATGCCGTCCGACAGGAAGGCTGGCCATCGCCTCAGCATTTGTATCCTCTTCGCCCTGCCCATGGTTTCGGGCACCCACTTTCGCCAGTAAATGTAAGCGGCAATCTTGGGTCGACGGATCTGAGTACCCTACCGAGCAACCAACCGTTCGACGCCGCCTCTTCATCGTATTTTCCTTCGACACACCTATACACCGGACCTACATCGATACACGGTCCAGCGGCTCAAACCCATCACAGCCCTCTAGCGTCGCCTTTTTCATTCTATTCAACATCGCTACATTCCGCAACATCACCTTACAACACACATCAGGACATTCCGTCTGCGCAAGGATCATTTTCCGGGTATCATCACCAGACTCTTCCAAGGTCTGGTGAAAGTTTCGTCCATAGTCAAGACGATAACATCTCATTCCTGGATCTATACCCATGGTCTCCACAGCTTGGCGAAGATCTAGGGCAGCAAAATTAGAGCGGTCACTAAGCAGCGTTCACTACGACCTCGTTCAAAGCAGAAACCGAACAGATGCTATGCAGTCTACGTCGGTATGAAAACTAAAATTATGAGATCACGAAGGCAATGTAGACTTCTGGGCTGTCTTGCAGGTGTGCGCTCATCCCCCGCATGGGGTCTTGTATTCTTTTTCGCATCACGTCATTTCATAGACTTCACCTCTTCTTGTATATATTACTTGCTCGATACCCCATCATCAATACATTCTTACATATTCAAATCCACGTCGCCGTCTAGCGTATTTCGGGCTCACGCATCACATGCTACACCACACTCATAACCCCACCCTGCACCAAAAAACGACTCAAGATGCTCCCGATTCGGGACAAACAATCTAAACTTGTAATACTAATCCTCAGCCAACTCCAACAGAATCTCCTTGTTGAAATACACCTCGTTGAAGAACGTCTTATCCGGCTTATAAACCCTGACATCGCGGCGCTGTTCCTCGAATCCCGACAGCGACATCGGACTATACGCTTCTTCGTCGTTGCGATTGGAGTAGGAGGAGGAGGAAGAGGGGGAGGGGGACGCAGGTGCAGCACACCATATCCATCGGATACGCCAGGGCTCTAGTTCCGCCTAGAAGAGCGTGTATAGATCATGTCGCGGCCAAGCTACATCATAAAGCGCCAACACAAGTCCAGGTATCGGCCCAATATCTGACGCATTGTAGCGATTCCAATCCAAGAGGATGTCGAAGAAGATGCGCGAGATGTTGTAGACAGTGTGGTCACTGCCGGCGTGGAAGAAGGTATGGGGGAAGTTGAGGTAACCGGCGACGTTGTGGAGGGACGAGAGACTGGCGTAGAAGACGACCCGGAGCTTAAAGGAGTCGGACATACCACCGCCGATAAAGCTATCGCAGAATAGCTGGGTTTGGTACCAACTTCAACGCAGTAGCTATGGCCAACTTGGTAATTTCCGCATTCACTAGTAAGGGAGGGGTTCTGTCATCTCATCAGCTCTTCCAAGTCATAAAGCGCATACACTAATACCGACCCACGCAAATAGTTCTTCAGTCGTGATGAGGTAAAAATAGGTAAGGATACAACAAGGGAGGCTGTTGTCCAGATTCTCGTGCCAATATGTGCACGCTGGATGCGCACCCGGGTCGACGATACCAGTTGGTATCTTGTTTCGGGGACTGATCCCCGTGCTGCGCGGGCAGGCGATGGTCATGTAGGCTGGGTCGGAGGATCGCGAGAGCATGTTGCTTGTGGAAGAGTTTGAGTTGTTTTCACCTTGTGTAGACGTGGTCTCTTTCTCAAGGTAGGTGAGGGACGACGGGGTGTGTTGACGAGCGATAGGTTCATCCTTCCTTAAGCACGCGGTACAGCCCTAGAGCAAACACAAAACTTCTATTGGTGCACAGCCGACGTCTTCCAACCAGATTGGCTGTTGCCAGACAACAGCGTTGGTTTTAGATTACGGGTAAATTTCAATCAAAAGAAAGGCTGCAATTATGAACAGAATCGTACCACGGGTTTCCAGATCGCTCTTCCTAGACGCTTTCGACATGCAATTACCCATCAGCCCAGTGGTATCGGGCCAAGTGCAATTAGGACACCTAGCTGCTATATTCTTCACGGCCTCCGCCCATCTCGTCACCTTTGCATCGATGGGTAGCGCACAAGTTTTCGTAGGCTGTACACCAGGGTTGAGAACCTGACAGTCTTGCTCCGAATTGCCGAAGGGCCGCTTCTGAACCCCAACAGACCCGATCGGCCTGCCGCAGCGCCCCTTCCTTGCGAGGTATAAATACTCGTTGTCTTCGTCTGAGTAGTTTGGCAATATCGCAAAGAAACTCTCTCCCTTAAACTGCACTGTGTTATCTGAACCATTTGTCGAGAGTCCAGTCGTGTTGCCGCAAGCGTAAGTTAGACCGAATGTGTAGCTCAGACGAAGAAGGTCCATGGTATTGTTCCATAACTGAGAAACAGGCTCAATTATGAGAAGTACATCAGGTGACATTTCTACGCCGATGGTATCGGGACGGCTTTGACCTGAGGCAACGACGGTGGTTGATTCATAGCCCTTGACGGTGTTAATCGCAACAGTAATGTTCCAGCTCCAGAAGAAAGTGTTCTGGCCGATGGCGGAGAAGTTGTGAACCGCAAAGATGACGGGTGATGGGTAGTAGGGTTCGATCAAGGAGTAGTTTGGGGGGAAAACGAGGTCAAATTGTACTGTAGCCGGTGGGTCTTCCGTTTGGAGTCCAGTACATGCGCCTAGGAGGCACAGCAAGGTTGGTACTTGTTGGACATGGCGGCGCATGATGATGCGATAGTGACACGGTGATTGGGAAGGCAAGGTCGGGAACGCAAAGCAGAATGATGGAATTATACAAGATGGATGGCGGTGGTTGTATACACATGTATGCGGCGCATCTGTGCCACCAACACGAGAGTATAGTGGATGCGCTTGGCGAATCCGTACATGGGCGTCCGGGTAAAGAGTGCGGCTTGGCTTATCTTCGCGTCTTCTCGAAGCATTCAGAACTATACCGAGTGAGCGGCCTGGTAGAGATAAGTGTCATAAGATCAGAGACCAATACGTTGTAGTTTGCCATTGCCAAAAAGGTCTTGGACCACAATTTGGGAAGAAGGATTATCTTGATACTTTATCGATAGACTGCCTGTGCTGACCGACTGTGTATACAGGCATGTTCTACAGCCTACATCTACCACATTTACTACAGCAGCCAAGGGCGAGGGGAAAAGGTGGACTTCAAAGTACTTGCCGCTGCGCTCTTATCCCTCGTGCCTCCGCCCGTACATCTCATCATGGAGCAGGGTCAAAATATTCTTCCATAGGAGGCTCTTCTACTACTGGCATTCTATTCGCCGCGTCTCCAAGCATACAAGGACCAGAGGAGCGTGGAAGTGGTGAGCTAAATCTTCATGTTACTGATACGGCTACTCTTCTTTGGGACCGCGGGCTTTGGTTTTGGTGATGAGCTGCCAGAACTACGTTGGCGTGAGGAGGATCTAGAGTGACTCTCTGAGCCACGGGCATAACCCCCATGTACCGATGTCTCGATGACTTTCGCCATGAAGCCGATCGCGTACAATATGAGGTGGATGAAGCGACCAAGGAAGGAGGGTTGCGAAGTGATCGCGGTACAGATCGAGACCGTGGCGAGCGCGGCGGTGATGGGATGAGCACCAGGAATGTACAAGATGCCCTGGTAGACTGCGAGTATGAGGAAGACTACCACTGCGACGAATATGGCCATGAGTAGTTGTGAGGGGGTGTATGTGCCGGACGTTTCGCCTTCTGGTGTCGGGATTTCGGAGCCTCGTGAGTCATTATCGCTTCGGTCGTCGGTAGAGGAAGCGTTGGACTCATCATGTTGGTGTGCTTCGCTACTAGTGTCGATGAGATTGGGATTCGTGGGTACGAAGGATTGTGGTGCCGAAGACTGGCTTGGGGTTGATGAACTTTCCATTTGGTGGCCTGCTTCTGTCATTGTATTTTGGAGTCTGCGAACTAAATTCATGGCTTGTTATGTATTAAGTATGTAGAAAAGGTGGTGGCGCGATCCGGTATACATACCCAGCTGACGGAGAAGTTTGCTTCGTCTCAAAGAGAACGCGCGATAAAGCGCATGGAAGATGAAGCAAACCATGCCACAAGCAAGTCAGTTCTCTGTCGTCCATTCAAGCATTGCGCTAGGGTGGGTAAAAACCGAGTGGCAGATCAGGTCCAGTTCCTGTAGACCTGAGTATCGGTTGGCGTTTGCATGCATACAATGCGGACCAGGCTACGCCGCATCAGGTCTATACAGCAACGTCACGAAGTCAGTTTTAAGTTAAGAACACCCGTGCAGCTAGTTACCGAGAGTCAGAGCTGTGTCGCGTACTCGAGGTTTGACAAGTCGACGACGCCAAACGGCAGGCTGACGACAAGAATGTAAGAAATAGACATCGGCCCCAGAGATGATCACTGATCAGGACCAGTAGTGATACCTAGGCTATCCATCGTAGCCCCATAGGTGTAGTAATCACCGAGCTTATTGCATTGACGCTGACAATGTCGAACGTTTGATTGCTCCACGGAAGTGCGGAACGCCCAGTCAGCAGCCGCATATTGTGGCACCGCCCAGGAAACACAGCGTTCGCTGCAGTGGACACAGGTTCGTTTCAGACAGCAACAGACAGCGGCGTCGGATGCGGGGTGGTTCTGCATGTTGGAAAGGAGGCGTTGGCTTATCGGGAACAGCGAAGATGTCAGGAGGCGGGATGGAGATGTCGAGTGGGGCGGGTAGCCAGGCGGGGAGATTACCAGTTTCTGGTAGGCGTCGCCCCAATTTGGACCCTTTGCCACCATCTTCGCTCGTCCGGTCGCACTGGAAATGGCCTCGAGCCCAACACGTACAACAATAGCTGTTCCATGATTCTCGGAAAACATCGACAGCTTCGACTTTGTCTATATTGATGCGCTGTCAGCCACAGCGGCACATGACCGCCAACTGCACTGTGATGCCGTGCCAGCCGTTTACCAGCGCGGCAGGAACCGTGCATCAACACCATTTGGAAAGATTCACGGCTCAGCAGCGGGCCAGCATCTGATTCGCCCCAAGACGGGATCCAGAAGCCACTTTAGCACCGCCAGTGGATCCAGGTTCGGGGGCGTCTGGCTGCAGGGACACCGCAAAAGGCTGAAGGGCCTGCCAAGCGCAATCTCGCCGGCCCCCAGCGCCCCATGCCACCTCCTGCGCGTCTTGGCTGGTGCTGACGAGCTGGCGGGTCTGTCGTCTTTTAAAATGTGCTGATCCCCCGACGCCCTGCCACAGCACGCTGTACCCCCTATCGCCATCGTAACATCTCCGTCTGCACTCTCGCGTCGCTCGTTTGGATCTATCCTCTTTCCTGGATCTACGCCGCCCAAGATGATGCTACCGTCGACTGGAGGTCGGAGCCCGTTGCTCGCGCTCTCGGTGAGCGCTGGCTGTGTCCTGGTATTCATCTTCGCCTTCATGGCTTGGCAGAGTCCACCCCGGGTGACTTTCCCACATGGCCAGTCTAACTTGTACGTGCTGTCATTTCATGGTTCTTGGGATGGAAGGGCCATGGCCTAATCAATGCTTTTCCGGCGGAAGCTAACAGACCCTACAGAGCAGCAGCCAGCGCGCAGACCGACTCGACCATTGGCGATGTCATTAAGCTACTGTACCAGAACCTGAAGGTGTCACCGACTGAGCCCTTCATTCGCGAACCAAATGGCAGCCACATCACGTTGCCACCGAACCCGCGCTACAAGAAGAACCTAGGCAGCGACGTCCTGATTCTGGATCTGGAGACCCGTCCCCTCAAGTCTACTGAGGAGTACGAACGGGGCGAATATGACTGGCGCAACATCAACCACGTTTCTGGCGGCATCTTCAACCACTACACGTATGCACTTGTCCACGGCTACGACTACAAGTTCGTTCAAGCCCGCGAATTCGAAGACCGACACGCTACCTGGATCAAGCCCTCTGCACTTGCAAACCACATCAAGGACTACAAGTTCATCATCTTCCTCGACGCCGATGCTGCTTTCCGCTTCCTGCACGTCCCTGTCGAATGGATGCTCAACCACTGGGACGTAAAGCCACACCACTCCTTCGTCATGGCCAAAGACCCTTGGAGCGCGAAAGAGCCCCAGTACAACTCCGACCGCTTCAACCGCACCTACACCAACACCGGCTTCATGATTGTTCAGAACAACGAGCAAACCCTGCCCATTCTCAAGGCATGGCACGAGTGCCCCGACGACACCCGCTACGCAAACTGCTCGCAATGGAAGCAACCCCGCTTTCACGAGCAATCCGCTTTCGGCGAGTACATCCGCTACGACTACGAGCAATACATCAAGGAGCTTGAGTGCGGAGAGGCCAATGGCTTCCCCGGTGTCGAGGTCAGCAACTGCCAGGGCAAGCTCATCCGCCATTACTGGTTCGAGAAGAGCAACGTCAAGATGGACTTCCGCGAGAACATCATGAACGCACTCACACTTCCGATACAAAAGATCTTCGCGCAGAACACGAGCGGCGTCGTATACCAGCAGGAAGAGAATGTCATACTACAATAGCAACGGCTTGCTCTACTGGCAAAGCAAAGATAATACGTTTACGAAGAAAGAGGAAAGGGCTTATCGCATAGCATAGCGTTGCATTATCAAGGCGTTTTCCAGATATAGGATGGGCAATCATTTGTTATCATGTTTTCGGTTTTGGTTCGGTTCGGGCTGGGTGGTTTTCGCCCCGATTCATTTTACCGTCGCACTTTCGATCTGGGTCTTCCGACGCGATGATACCCCAATACGAGTCTCCAGTTCACACAATCAATATTATTCACACAAGACTGATATCCCGTCCTTGCCCCAGATTACTTTGCCTTGTTTCGAGTTGCTGCGCTTGGCTTCCGACGCTGTGACACCCGGGGCCAGTGTCACCTGCCGAACGAGGTATACTCCCCCCAGCCGATCCTACAGCTTACCACGATTGAGACGCCCATCAAGCGCATCACCAACGGCACGCCTGAGAGCTACAAAACAGGATCTCTTGCCCAGCCCAGCCGCTTATCACCGCCACTTGACCCTAGCCACGCGACTGCATATCTGCCAAGGCGCTAGAACGTCGTTAGCGCCGATGATCGGCGGTCAGCCACGTCCTCGAAATTGGGTTCGGCTGGCAGGGCGGCGTCCTATGTAGGTTGGCCGACCGGAGTTGCGACGGCGCTGTTCAGGCGGTCTGTCTGCGGAGACTACTCGATCTGCTTTGGGATGGAGAATGGCGAGCTTTCGCGACAAGTGTCCCGAAATAGGCTGAATGCGCTTGTCGATCTATACGAGGCGCTTCGGATTGCGCCGGACGCTGGAATTGGCAGGTTTGGTCGGCGTACCCGGTCCCGGTGCTAGCAGGTTCTGACACGACGCTACTTGGCCTCTGGACGATGCTTCTTTTGGAGATGTAGCCTTAGGGTGGAGGCTAGGGATTTTGGTGAGTACGACAGTTGTGGAACTGTGAGCGGTACACGAACATTCTTAATCATATACCGGACGACACGCACTACTTACCACCAAACCACCTTTTCTTTCGCATCCAATTTCCGTCTCACATCAAGTTGAACTTCAACATTCGAGAAAGCCGCCACCTACTTACGCTTGCCAGAAGCTATTAGCGGTTCATGTACCCCGAGTTGCATCGGTCCTTGTCGTTTCCAAACTCCACCTTCAACACGAGACAAAGTCGTCATCCACATACGCATCCAAGAAGCTATTAGTCGTCCGTCTACCCCGAGTTGCATCGGTCCTTGTCCACCCTGCTCTTGTATCGACAATAAGCGCTTGCCCTCGTAACAAACTCGGTGTACATATGAAGCCGAAGTATCACCAACAATGCCCTGGTGGTCTGCGTCTCAGTGCTCGGAGAACCTTTTCCTTGGTAACTCCTACGCCTGAATCGTTTGTATATGCAAACATGGTTTCGGTTGGACTCGCTTCTGGAACGTGTTGGCCTGCGTTCATCTCTTTGGAGATTGATGTAGTAGGTAGGAACATCAATAACGTCTCGAGGCATGATACGTCTCCATTGTCCAGCTAGGTCCTGCGACAGCTTTAGAGACATGCTTGGAAAAAGAGCTGTGAACAGGAGACATTTGCTTGCTTGCTCGGGTCACCAGACACTGTCGCACACAACAATCACTAACCGCCGCTTAAAGCATTGTATGAAGTATTTCTTTCCCTACCCATTTCTTCCCACCTTTGCAGTCAGAAAAAGTCTTCTGAAAACACTACCGTACATCCAGGCATCTCTCACGCTTTCCACATTACACCGCCATTCACTATGGCATCACCCAACGAAAAACCCAATACCAGCCAGGATGACATCGATGCCACTGTGACATCACCCAACGCAGAACCTAGTTTCAGTCCAGAATTCCTAGCAAGAGTCGCACAGATTCTGAACCCTCGCGCAACAACGTTTACACCACAGGCACAAGCCGAGCCTTCCTCGGCTCACTCATCGGATGGGCGGGAACGACCTATACGTCAACCCACCATCCCACCCACAGCTGAAGACCTGCGAGAAGGCAAGGCAAAGAACTTTGTGTGGCCATCATCACAATCGAAAGACGCGAAAGGATGAACATCACACAACTTTAGATAAAGTATAACATAGATACATCAACATAGTAAACCCCATCACATCTCCAATCACAACCACTTATACCCTCCCTCCCCACCCGTCTGATTAGTAGTAGCACTAGCCATCTCCTCATACTTCCTCCTCACCTCCGCCATCATCTTCTCTCGCTTCTTCCTCGCCCTATTCTTTTCTCTCACGCTGCGCACTACTTCTACGATGTCATCGACGCGACCCTTTGCTGTGGTGTATAGGCCGAAACAATCTCCTCCGCCACCGCCACTGCCACTGTCTTTTTTGCCATTCGCCCTAGCAGGCACTATGAGTGCGCCTCCGTCAACATCAGCGGTCGCGCGTCTGCGAAGCGCGATCAGTTCCTCGAACGCTTCATCTGGATCGCGCATCCTGTTCACGGTGATGTGATGCGTGGCTCTGCGCTGAGGTAGTGTGGGTAAAAGACGAATGTCTGAATCCTTCCGCAGTTTATGAGAGCTTTTCTGCGCTGGAAAAGTTTGCGCGCGCCGTTGTTTAGTGATAGGCAAAGGCGGCGGCGAGCTTTCTTCTTCGAGAGGAGTCGCGCTCTTCCTGGGTAGCAATGGCTCTTCCAATGTGATACTCCTGCCTCTCTTGCTGCTTTTCCGGGGTATGGGCGGTGTCTCATTCCGTCGTTCTGGGACTTGCGGCAGAGGTCCTTGCGCATCTTTTGGCGGGAAGAGACTCCATCTCATCATAGATGCGCGTGCTGGTCTGTCCTTACGACCGTGCCCGTGACTCATGCGCTTCGTGTAACTGCGACGATTGGCGAGGGGCTCTGGTGCGGTTCTAGGCTCGGCGAACGTCGTTACGATCTGGAGTGAAGGACGGCCGCCTAGCTCTAGCTTGTTGTACTTGTGCGTCGGCGGTAGGGCGCTACCACGGGGTGAAGGCTTGGGCTTGCTGGGTATACGCAGGGGAGGTGGCACGGCGGACCGGGTAGAGACCTCGTCTAGCACTCTCTGACGCGGTAGTCGTGGCGCTTTACCGGTTCCCATGATCTCGCTGAATAGATCGGCAACGGTGTCGCGCTTTGTGACCTTCGACTTGACTTCGCTGTTGGCATCCTCCGATGTTGCTTCGCTGGAGGTTAGAGGGCTGAACACGTCGACCCCGCTATCTTGAACACTCTCCCGGAGAGCTACAAAGCTTCGTGGGGGTGATGAGGTCGACCTCAAAGCTGGATGTATGCAGCTGGCCGGTGACCTTCCCTCCCGAATTTCGCTTTCATCTATCGCCCTCATACTCTTCGGTGAGTATTCTTGCCTCAACTTATCTTCACGTGCCAATGTCGGCTGGATGCAGTCGTTCAGCATCCACTCTTTCTCCAAGGCAGACAGAGTGTCTCTTGTCTCACTCATCGCTGTTGAAGTAGACGCCGTCTTACACGGCTCGTCCTTTGGTGGAACCGGTGGCGCAAAGGGATTGCGCGCCGTAGAGCTTGTCGCCGTGTCGCGCTTGACATCACGGTCGTGAATTGGGATTGCAGCGGACTCGGATCTGCGGCGTGCTTGGGAGTGAAAGAAGTGAGCGAAGGGGTTCTCCGGCTGCGGCATGGCTGCGTCGTGCTGAGAGTCACGAAGATTGACAACGTGGGGCTTGCGAAGTCTGGATCGATCATTCCCCATATCGCTGACCGCAGAGAGCTACGGCGGGGATGATGAAGGGAGAATACTAGTGCTGCGAGAAGCTGATTAGCAATGAGGATGTAAGTTTATGGGAGTCATGCCCGATGACTCAGGTATGATGACATCGAAAGGCCGAAGGGAGATGGGATGGAAGGTATGTTTCCGATTGGTAATTTCTATAAAGAGACGTGGCGATTTCCGTGCCAGTATATCGTCGTGGAATGAAGGAAAAACGCCTTAATGCTGGTAATGGTGGCGTACGGGTATCCGATACATGTGAAAGACCAAGAAAACGCCGTTAACAAATGCTAACACTCGCTGGTGTAAAACGCGATGAGGACGCTTCGGTGCTGAAGATCGCTGTATGCTGAGTGCCGGAGAAAGGAAAGATGCCATAACCGCAAATTGCACGCGACATGCTCGCTGCAATCATGCCTAATCATGGTTGTTGTACAACACGCACTGACATCATGGGAAGTCCACCATATCCTAGACCTAGTAGTAGTACCACGTAAGCCTCATTCCAGATGACCAAGATTGTGCCGAGTCAAAAGCAGCTCAGGCGCAAAGTTAGTCATGTATGAAATATCAGCATCATTGGCAACGTGATGAGCGGTCTCCTCCAGATTGCCAAATATCGCCTCCATATCATCTTGCGATATGTCTTCCATCTCTTCATCCTCATCATCGTCTTCGTCTTCATCGATTTCGATGTCGTACGGGTGTTTCGGTTCTTCCTGTTCCGCTGCCTGTGTTGAGGCCTCCCATTCTTCGATGTCGGCGCCAGAGAAGAACGATCCTTCATTCGGGTGCTCCATAGACCCTTCGTCGTCGGTAGTAGTATCGGAGTTGAGATCGAACGACGTCACCGAAAACATGTCCAGATCTTGGAATGGTGAACAAATCGAGGAAGGAAGAGAAGATGGCGTCCGGGGAGTGTAAGCATCGTCCGAGCAAGCGTTGGCCATGACTTCGTCATCGACACCTAAGGTGGTCAGATGAGAGCTTGAAGAAACGCCAGTGAGAGACCTTTCCATGCTGAGTGGGTCCCTGATAGAATTGCTGCCACCCACGAACTGGAGCCGAGTGCCGTATCGTACGTGAAGATCTTGGGCGATACCGGGCGCGAACCAGACTTTGTGGAGATCGAGGCGCAAAACTTTTGCCACTCCAGAATCGAGCAGTCGTCGCAATGAAACCGTGATGGGATGGTTGGCGTGCAATACGGAGTCGTCGACGCGTGAATTCGTAAGCCTCGATAAGGAGGATTGAATGCAAATTTCCAGGTCCTCGAAGGCTGCGCCGATAGTAGCTAGTGATGCTATGGTATCGGCGATCTTGCGCTCTCTTTCCGGAATTGCTCTCCCAATCGTGACAGATACGTTGAGTCGACTTAAGAATCGAAGGTACCTATCGGCGATAGGAGGAAGCACGGTGGCGCTGGCGTTTACAGGCGATTCCGGGGCGCAGATGCTGATGGGATTGTTCTTGTAGAAGTAAGAAGTAGACTCTAGATGCACTTGGTGTGAGACGGTGAAGAGTGCAAGAGAGTTGTGAGTTGGCTGCTGGATATGACGATCGCGGAGAAGCTGGTCGTATACCATGTTGCGCAACTCTGCCGGGAAGTCGTCAAATCTCGCCATGACGGCTACAACGGGTTTGAGTAATTGTCGCGGTGGATTGAAGTACGTGTGAGAAAGATACAATCGGATCGGTGACTGGTGATGTCCTTTGACGATGTTCCTGTTTCAGGTGGCGCGATGTGGGGTGGGTTCAGCCAACGCACGACAGGGGTGAAAGCATGCGCTAATCGGGAGCACTAGGATTCACCAGGTAGAATGCCGCGACCACAGGGTGTAGTGTTGAGGGATAATGTCGTGCGGAAGAAGCAGGTCGACTGTTGCTTTGTGTGGGGTGCGGGATGCAGTCGTGCTTGACGCGACAGCGCGGGAGTTGAGCAGGCTTTATGTGCGTGGTGGCAGTGCGATGAGGTTGGAATCAGCGAGGACGGTGCGGCAGGTTGAGCTGTTATGCGGCTTCCGAAGACTGATCTACGCTAGCGTGCACACGTGAATGGCTTGGGTTCTGGCGGCTGCACAAAGCATTCAAGGGGCAGGTATACTCGCTAAGCCGCCTTTACCATGGAACGGGACTTTATATGTACTCCCCCACCACACTTGATGACTCCACGGTTCCACGCAATTCGACAGAATCTCAAATCGCAGCTGCCTGATAGGATATGCCGCATGCCGCTGGCCTATTCTGGAATGAAGGCCGTCAGGACTGAACGCTTTCTTTACTACTATATATTGAATGCGGAGGTATGCGCTGCATGCTGCATCAGGTTTGCAGCCTACATCAAGACGAAATCTTGCCGAGTAGATGACCTAACGTCAACGTAGGCATCATAGCGTCAGGTTTTTCTTCGAATGAAGTGTTGCCAGAATATTGCGATGCGCCAATCGGGAAGCGGGATATAGCAGGCGTATGAAAGGAGCATAGCACAGCCGCCCTTTCTGCCTTGAGGCTTCCTCGCTCTTGTCTGCTACCTGAATGGACGGCCCAACAAGGTGCGCTCCACACGGCGATTATCCAGCATGACTGGAAAGTCACCATCGCCGAATGTGTATTGAGGATGGTGGGGCCCGCCCTTTGGCGACCTCAGCGCCGAAGCAGCATGCATTCAGCATGATCTCCCGTAGCGATCTTGCGGCATTTACCAGCGCGAACCGGCTTCCCACCACTCGAGCGATATATTCCTATCCGAATGCGCTCGTATGAGCTAGGTGTACGAGACCGATGCGTCAGCGGCAAGCGAAAGGGACTCGATCGTGCGTTCCCGGCGGCGGAGCTGGTAACTAGCGGGACAGGAACAGGACAAGCGCGTGTCACCCGGTCAGGGTGTCACTCCATACGCGCACACTACCAGAGAAAGAGGAAGCAGGTGTCGTTGGCATATGGGCAGATCGCGATTGGGGACAAGGAGGATGAAGGCATCCATGGCACGCGTCGTGAGGTGACGTTTCGCGGTGCCCGCGTCAGGATGTTCCGGCGCTAGCTTATCGATAAACGTCCACGTGACGTCCACTTTGTCCACGCGTGTCCGAACACGCACCTGCTGATGCATCGTCCTTCAGCATCTCGATTGCCTCGTGTGACTCAAAAGCGGGCCGGCGCATGATCTAGCCGATTACTACGTCCCGCACACCATCTCCGATGTGACTCACGCCCTTGCTTCCCCGACTGTTCAATCGCTGGTGGGCATGTTCAGCGACACGACGTCATCGACATGAGTCGTCAGTGCCACGCCGCAAGCATACATACGACGTTGCGGAGTTTTGAGCTATCTTGCATGTATCGTCCGGTGGGAAGCTGTTATCAGCTGCGGGGTTGGCCTACAAGAGCGGCTGGGCATAATTCACCTGCGCCTGCGTCGGAGAGCCCGATGGAGATGGCACATGGAACTGATGAAGGGCGCTGACGCTCACATACTACTGTAAGCTACAGACGATTGCACCTTCTATCATTCATTTCTAGTAAACCGATCGTATGTCTTCCGGCTGGGATATCACAAATCATAAGAGCTAGAACTTTCCCAGAGCAACAATCTACTGAAGAGTGTTGAGCTCGTCGACATCTGGCTGCAACGGGAACCCATAGGATGTGATGTGCGATATCGAAGATCGAGGACAGATCTGTTACGACGCACCTGCTGATGGGCACGATCTCATTATGATACGTCACATAAGCTCGTCAATCGATACACTGCCCCTCATGATAAGTAAGGGGTTCACTGCTTTCGTGACCACCATTCACCTATACAGCGGTTAAATCGCGACTTCGTCCTTCACTCGTCGGCAAAGTCATATGCCGTGATAGCGCTCGCGCCGCGGTTGACGCATTATTACTGGTACCAGGAGCCTCCCAACTATAAGAAGAGCCTGCGCTACGTCTCTCCAAAGACAATCATCACAGCAATTTGGAAGAACTCAATCTTCAACCGAACGTCTAACCACCAGAACTTATTCCAATAATAGAGACCGACCATGCGCTTCCTCCCCATCATCACCACCTTCATGGCCACAACTGCCATCGCAGTCCCTGCATCATTAGCCCTGCGCCCCGATGTCACTGCAATTGACGCCGCAGTCGACGCGGCCGTCGCGGCCGAAGCCGCTGACGGGAAACCTCTCTTATGGTGCTACATCTGCGCACTCTGGTACGAGCAATGTCTTGATGTAAGTGACCTGCAATCCGGAGTCTCCTAATGTACTCTCTAATCAACACTAGACACAAGCTACCCCCGATATCTGCAGCTGTTTGACAGCTTATTACGGCGACGGTAGATGTCGTACCACGGATTGTGGATTTAGTTGCTAGAGAAAGGAGTGGGGAGATTGTTGTTGATGCATTGATTGCACATTAGAGGGTGTATTTGTTATGACCTAGGGTACTGGGCTAGAACTAACCCATAGAGGGTGGGCTAACTATTGTCAAAGTAGCCTTTAAGTTCGCATTGCTTTAATCCTCCCCTCGAATACCTGTCGATATGCTAGTACCTTCTCAGCCCACGAATCATATGTGATCTCCTCTTTATGGTTGACCATGATCTCCAGATCGTGACCCGTATGATAAGGGTCCATATTAAACTCCAGTAGAAGTCCAGCATCACAAAGTCTCCTGAACGTATCGAAAAGTCCGCTCTCGAGATCCTTGACAATCTCCAGTATCTCTGTCTCGTTGCGTGCCCAAAGACCCCATGCATGCGGTACCCGTGAGACTATGTTACGCGACGAAAAGGCGCTGCTGATGAACCTACTCCCAGGTGGTGAGCTGGTCCGGACCGTGAACTTGATCTTTGTACCAGGATTGAAATGCAGGAACTGCTCCAGTCCCTTGCGTAGCAGCGGCAATTGCGGTGGCGGAGCTCCCTGGCCATCTCGCTCAACGAAAGCCATGTGAATGGAGAACATTATAGTCTTGATATGGTCGCGTGGCACGATACCCAGCTGCCAACGATCTTGAATAGTGAAGTCCGGGATAAGCGATAAGTCATCGGGAAGCTCGATGGCGAAGGTGTTGACTCTGTACCAGTGCTGCACTAGTTCAACTAAGAACTTGTGACCGACATGCTCGCACTGGAAGATCTCTGGTAACCCAGACTGCTTGCAGAGGAAGTCGAAGCTCCAGTACTCTTGGTCTCGTGAAGATAGACATGCTTGTCGGCGGCTACCCACATATCTATGGTCTTTCTCACGCTCGTCCCTGAGGCTATCCGAGGACTCAACAAGCGTGACCAGACCAGGCTCAACCAGGTATCCGTATATTTGGTCACGAATCTCTTGCGCTGCGATCTTCTCGAGAAGTCCGTGACATACGTAACGACGTACTTCTTTGTTGTAGTTGTAAAAGCTGTATTTCTTCTTCAGTACTGCAACGGAGTTCTCGTACGGGAGGAATTTCGCGTGTCTCTTCCAGGCTTGCGCGGCGGCGTGTATAGCGGGTCCGTAAGGGGTGTCAGCAAGGCGCTTCGATCCACGCAACAGCGCGTTGGCAATGAGAATCGCTCGCTTCTGTTTGCGAATTTCGGTCTTGAGCTTCTTTCTGCAGGGCTCCGCATCAGACCAGTCCCTTTGGGCTATCAGCACAACACACGTGAATTGTGAAGATTTGTCTCACTTGTCGAGCATGTTACGGAATCGCTTGAGCGCTCCAGCAGACCGCACTGGATTCTCTGGGTGAGATATCGCCATAGTCGAGAGATGTAACTGTCTGAGTACACCAAGTTGCGCGCAAGGTGAACTCTGTGACATATACATATCCAGACTCCTACTGGGGTGCGGCGCAACTTCGGAAATGACGAGTTGGCTCATCGATCGGGTTTCGTGGTAGCGACATCCTATACAAGAAGAGATGTATAGCCCTCCCAGAAGCCCTCATCACATTAGGTTTTGGCTACTCCTTTTCGTTCATAAAGATGTAGACGGCAGCGCATCTTTTCAGGATCTCTCTTGCATACGTAAGATGGCAATGTCGTCTCGATCGCTCAGTCTGGACGTGCACCACATTGAGCAACGACGGCTGAACTTCGTGAGTGTTGCAACGTCAGTTGTCGCGTCCAATGTAGCTGATGATCGTGTTTGGGGGTGACTAGGCGCGTGATCACGTGAACAAATATCGCCAAGAATACTCCCATGATCGGCACTGTGACCTGTCAGTGGCAGCGGACACGAACGACGTCGTATTTGGCTGGACGATCGCATTTTCCGCCGATGCAGAACAGCTCCATGCGCGATTGTTGTCACCTCATCGATGGGGGGCAAAGAGAGCCCTTCGAGAATGTTTATGGATGGCCGGAGACATGCATGTGAATGTGAAAGCCTCGGTCTTAAACTTTCAGGGGCGATGACGCCATCGCAGGGGAGTCGCACCCCATCGCGCCTGCACCACGCGTCTTTCAATAATTCTCACGACCTTACTTCACCATCATTGCAGTGCGTTGTCGCATTGATCAGGCATTATTCATTGTTATGCTGTTTATCTAGCTTTTACTTTCTTCTATTGGGCCATCTAGATGGAGATCCACCTTCCCATCCAGGTATCCACGATTTGCTTCGCCTCGTCGACCAGACCCATGTCCAGCAGCAGTTGCGAAGTGCCGCGCACGGCGGAGTCAAGTGCTGAGAAGATCCAGGCGTGTGTGTAGCTGGTGTGCTCACCGATGAAGATGGTTTGGGCTTCGGTCTTGTAGTAGGCGGGCAGGAACAGGTCTTGTTGGCCAACGAATGGGGAAGCCCAAGCACCGGCTTGGTGCTCGTCGGTCTCCCAGCACTGGCGCTCGTATGCACCAGTCCACTGCTCGGAAGCCACATCGCCATGAATCTCCACCATCGCCCGCTGGACCATCGCTACGTGGTCTTCTTCGCTGAGCGCACCCACTGAGCGCGCAAGGGTACCAGAGATGTACGATCCGAGGATGACACCGGGCCCAGTTGAGTTGACCTTGTACGCGGGGTAGCAAACGCTGCCGATACCTGCGATGTCGACTGAGCCGCAGCCACCGATGATGGGCTCTGGGAGGTGTTCCCAGAATCGAGTCTTGTAGTGCAGAGAGACCTTGCAGGACTGCTGGTAGTTCATCTCGCTGATGGCGCGCGACAGAAGCGAGGAGTACTGGGGGAGATCCCATAGCCTGACCTTGGAGAAAGGCACCGCAACGACTGCGTAGTCGTATTCCTCGCTCTCCGGCTCCATGGCGAAAGGATCTTGGCGCCATTGGACAGCGATCTTGCCGGTGCTCTCATCGTGCTTCAGGCCGGTTACCTTGCGCCCTAAAGTCAGACGGTCCTGGACGTGGGGGTAGAATGCACGAGGCAATGACTCCAGACCCTTGTCAATGGTTCGCCAATCCGTGGCCTTGAAGTATACAGTGTCGTATTCCCAGATCGGAGCGTCGGCGTTGCCAGTGATGTAGTCCACAACATCATCGCTGGCGTTCAGCGCGTACTTGATGTACGCAGCCTCGGACCAATGGAAGAGACCCTTGTCGACGGCATTCTTATGGGCCTTGAAGACATTTGTGGCGATCTCACGCTCAACCTCCGGTGTGTATCCAACGAATTCTTCGTATGCCTCCTCCGCCTTCTCCACGGCCTCCTCATCTGGGCCCTCAGCTGCTGGCAATGTGTAGGCTGTTGCGTTGCTCTTGATCTGCGCTGCGCTAGGAATACGGCCGTTTGGCAGACGGTACCCATTTGAGTTAGCGGGCAGGTTTGGGCTTGATTGGATCCAGTTGATGAAGTTGACGGCAAGATCGCTGGTGTTGCCTCCGTTCATCTGGTTCAGGACGTCTCCGAGCTGGAAAACCATCTTGTGATCATTGATTTCCAGTGTTTCGTTCTGATCCGGGTAGGTGATGGAGACAGGGAATCGCATGGGCCCCATCTCCTGGTACTGGTATTGCTCGGGTGTGCTGCCTGCCAGGTATTTAGTCCGGATACGGCCACCGATACGCTGCGAGGACTCATGGATGTGCCAATCGTGGATGCCTACGGAGTCGAGGAGAAGACTTGTCATCAACCCCGACATACCTCCTCCAACAATGGCGATCTTCTTGCTCTTCTCGACTGCGGCATATGATGCGTTGTTTTGCTTCGCCTCCATGTAGGCCACACCGTCGAACCAAGGACCCATGGCGTCAGCCACGTCGGAGATCTCCTCTCGTTTCCTTGGTGGATGTTGGATCGAGATGGGCGCTGAGCGGCCAATCAAGTTGGAGCCTGAGAAGGCGTGAAGGCATCCGCCGTGGACAGCATCATCCGGCACGATCCAGACGAACCGCTCGGGACGACTTGAACGCTTGATGTAGTGGGATGCCACATCGTGGTGACCGTCGGCATGGCTCTTCATGCCGCATTCGCCATACACGAGACGAATTTCGCCCTCGAAGTCATCGTCTCCGTAGCCGACATGGACGTTGTGTACCGAGTTGGACGTGACAGCCAGGGGCTTGAAGAAGACAACTTCCGAACGAGGAGCAACTGGGCTGGCAATAGCACCACCAGCCAAAGACAGGGCAGCCGAAGAGGCTGTGAAAAGACCCTTCATCGTTGTGTAAAGAAGAGATGGATATGATGAGGAGTGTGAGATGAAAGGAAAGATGCCCTGCTCATATACAGATCTACATGCACGACAACAGCGGGCAGTACTGCACAAGCTTACACCTTCTTTCGCATTCTCGTTGGTCACCAAGCCTTATCGTCGTAGGGCGTGGCTATGATCATCGGAAGTTGTCGTTGCGACGGACCGTTTGCCGTTGGCCTAACAAAAAATGCTATGCATTCGGCCGCGATAAGGACCACAGGGCGTCGCCATGCGCGACTTCTACAAGACTTTTCGTAAGTAAGATGGGGTACGCGACACGCCCAAATGCCTGTTACAGTTGACCCGCAGTATACCCTCGAAGCGAGGTGCAGTAGCGCTATGCAGTACGGGTGATAGTGTGGAGACTCAGCTTACGGAAGAGATGGCATTGTGGACTGAGGTTCCTACCAACGAAAAGATAACCCACATCGGATAAGACAGGAGTCTCGGTTTAGCCACGACCGTCATTCCGAGCGATCTCGGCTCTGATACCAGCGCTGCGTATGCAACTTCACGATGCTACCTTGAACCATCCAATGCGGTCCTCCTCGACGCCAGATATCATGGACCGCCAGTACGTTCGAACAAGAACGAGGGACACTATTCTCACAGAACATACCTCAAGATGAAGGCTACACACCCTATCGACTGCGTTGTTGCGAAGGTGACACAGAAGCGAGGTGCGTGCGATGATGTGCATGTTCGTCCAGCGCGACCCTTCAACGCACTGAACGCGTCCATGTGGGGCTGAGCTACCAGCATGAGTCGGACACAGAATATGCCAAAAACGTGGCATAGAACTTCGTCCGGGAACAATGTCAAAACTCCGCAGGGAAAGCTTGTCCCTTCACGGTAGCAATAATTCCGACAGGGGTCTGGATCCTGTCGGCAAATGAGCGGCAAGCCATGGATACCCCAGGTGGAGCCACGATTGCGATAACGCGCAACGGCTGGCCTAAACCCCGACTCTTATCTCAACACCCTGCAGCCTTTATCTCACGTTACGTCAGGACGAATGCGCGCTTCACAATGCGCGTTAAACGCAGGATACAAATGCAGAGATATCTCGGCGCCCAGGCGAACTACATCTTCGACGGCCCTTCTCGCGATAGCTTAGCTGACCTCTGCTCCACCTCGCCACAAGTGCTATCCTCCTTCCTTTTCTAGTGCGTGCTGGATATCTACGCGATTTTGAACCCCACGATGGCGCCGAAACGGTTGCGCGAGGCCCTGCCGAGCTGAGTGTAGCGCAGGTAGTACAGTTCCTGGTGGACATTCCGGTACCTTGGAGCCGGCGGCGGACCGTTAACCATTACAAACGGGTCTGACTGTATCGCGGATCCTCAGCCGTGGCTGGAATCCAACAATACTGGCTGCATGTCGGAGGAGCATTGGCAACGAGCTTTACCTGGTACATGGACACTCGCAGCTCTTGGAAGCCATGGCATTCGGTACAACGCGGGCGGTCAAACTTGACCGAACACGAAAGAGTCGGGAGATGATGATCCGCGAGCATTGCCAACTCTTATAAGACTGTATAGGGCCAACGATATCGGAATACTCATATCATCATACTCGAGTATCTACGTTCATAACCTCGCAGAACTCAATCGCTGTAATTCATTCACCATGGTCTCTTTCACCTCCATTGTCACTACTTTCCTCGCCGTTACTGGTGCCGTAGTTGCCAAGCCAACACCAAAGCTCGCTGAGCAACCGGTTGTGACCTATCTTGGTACCCAAGGTCCCATTCTCTGTATGCTACCAGCCGATGTCTGATGACTACGTGCTAATGACTGTCAAGCGAGCGGCGCATGGACATCAAAGGGCATAGTCTACACCTCAGGAACAGTACCTTCGTTCAATGGATCGATTGTAGCAGGTGGCATTGAAGCCCAAACGGTACATAAGCCAAATAAAGCTTCATCCTGGACTCATACTTACGCAATACAGGCCCAAGTCATCAAGAACATTGCAGTCATCCTCGAAGAAGCCGGCACGTCATGGGACTACGTTATGAAGACCACCGTCTTCCTTGCCAACATGTCGGATTACAGCGCGATGAACGAGGTGTATGCTGCTATGCTGCCCACTCCCAAGCCAGCCCGCACTGCTGTTGAGGTTGGCAAGCTACCGGGTAACTTCTTGATCGAAGTTGAGGCCATTGCTGCCATTCCGGACTCATGAGGCGGAACAGTTGTCAAAAAGAGATAGAAACTAGAAGACAGTACTCAAAGCTGTACTGACAATGCGAAATCTTCCTAATCGATACGAGTCAATCTTCATTGACCTTCCGTGTGAGAACCGGATGTGACTGTTCAATATGGCGGTATTCATACCTCTCGAAGTCTTACATCCAAATGATCGTACGATGCAAATCTGTGCAGGTGGAATGCCAGTGGATTTGCTTTTGTTTCTAGGGCGGAATTGGCTCCGCTCACACATCGGTGAACCATGACGTTGGATGTGGGGTAGAACCACCACCATACTGCTGGAACAACCCAACGTGGTACAAGACCAACAGGCCCGATAGGATCGTACCCAGAATAACTGCAACCTTCTTGCAATGCCCGAAATACACGACCACGATGGCAAGCCCGTCCACCACCACATGGCACGTGTAAACGGCATCCGCCTGCACTACATCAAATCCGGATCCGGCCCACCCTTACTCCTCCTCCACGGCACACCCAAAACACACTACTACTGGTACCGCATCGTCCCCCTCCTAACCAAAAAGTTCACCATCATCGCGCCCGACCTCCGCGGTTTCGGCGCAACCGACAAGCCCCCCGCAAGCGAAGGCTACGATGGGCGCACCAACGCCAAAGACATGGCCGAACTCATGACCCAACTCGGGTACGAGAAATTCGCCGTCCACGGCGAAGACCGCGGCGCAACATATGCATTCTGCCTCGCGGGCCTGTATCCCGAACGCGTAACCCACCTCTCCTTCTGCGAAATGCTGCTTTCCTACGCCCTTACCAAACAAACTTTCTTCACGCGCAAAAACATCGCGGCGCAGTATAACCAGGCCGGTGTGTGGAACTGGCATATCCCTTTCTTTTGGCTGCCGCATGTACCCGAGATGTTGATTCAGGGGAAGGAAGAAGAGTTTTGGACGCATTTCATGAAGGCTGAGTGTTATAATCCTAGTGCGCTGGATCAGGTGGCTGTGAATGAGTGGGTCAGGTGTTTGAAGGCGCCGGGTGGGTTGAGGGGTGTGTTGGAGAGTTATAGGGCGCATTGGGTTAATGTCGATGTTGAGGAGGAGATTTTGACTGGGGAGAAGCTGAGGTGTTGTGTTATGACTGTGGGGGCGCCGGAGTAAGTTTTACGACGAGAAGATGTGTTGATGCGGATTGATGCTGACTAGTTCAGGTTCTTCGGCCCGCTGGTCAAGGAGCAAATGGAGTCTGCGGCGGAGAAGGTGCATATTTCTGAGGTTTTCGAGGAATGTGGGCATAGCTTGGCACTTGAGCAGCCTGAGAAGCTGGCCAATCTTTTGAAGAAGTTCATTCTTTAGACTCTATACGCCTCTCGCGTGATAGCTGAAAGATCAGTGTGTCCACGCGCACACCCACCTCATACACGAACAAACGTTAAACTGGTCTGCGGGCTACATTAAGACAAAATCCTGCAAAGTAGGTAGCTTAACGGCAACGTCGGCTCCAGGCTGTTCAGGCTTTTTCTAGGTTGGCGTGACTGACCTGTAATCCACATATTTCACTCCGTAGGTTGAGTCTCTGGCCCGTGTCTTCTTTCCCTTCACGTGCACTTTAGATGACTGATCGCAACGCCGCGTTGAGAAAAGCACCCACCCCTCGGTCCCTACAGTCTCAACTACCCGCCCCGACATTGCTTCAACCACCTTCTCTACTCACTTGTTATCCAGCCATCGCCATGGAGGTGCGCACTCCGCCCGCTGTAGGATTCTTTCTCGACCATGAATACGTTTCCCAGTAAGTTCCGTCCGAGGTCTACGAATCTAGCAGCTGCTGATAACTTCAGTACCCTCAGGCACATTCAGATTCTGAAACACATCGAAGTACCCGACCGAGCTAAGCTCAATCGCACAAGGCCTCATCAAAGGCGTAGTAATCTCACGTTGAAGACCCGACAACGATTCCAAAATCTCAAGCAGAAGCTGGCCAAAATCACAGCAAAACTAGACCAGCTCGAGAACGTTCTCCAGCAGTACTTGGAGGATTTCACCGCCTACCGTCAGCGAGTCGTTCTAGAACTGCTAGAGACGAAGTTCGCCCGAGAGCTTCGCGATGAGGTATACAGCTACATCATCGACGACCAGATGGCGATCAGTATCAATCATCATGACCTAATGGCGTCTGCTTCGCCAGCATTCGCCATCCCCGGTCACACGAGCGCAAGTCGTTCCAAGCACTTCCAGACGTCACTCATACGCAATGGCTACGGCCACTTACTCGAAGCGAGGGCAATACTCAAGGACACGATGTTGGAGCTAGCTCTTGCATGGTACAGACTGTCCACGTTTCGCTTCATGCAGGCCCACCACGTGAATTCGTTCCTTGAAACCGATTTTCATGGCTTCGGCCTCGATACGCAGAAGCTGATCCGGAGTATCGAGGGTAAACTAGCCGCCACGAACAGCTCTTAAGGTATTTTGCTAACTTCTTACTAGTATGTATTCTCCTTGCAATCAGATCATCACGAGACGAGCGCGCAAACAAGAAGATGTATTCCCCTTGCTACGCTTTAGCTAAGGCAATTTCTCGAACATCTTACTATCTGTGCTAACAGCTTGATAGCTGTTCACCCCTGTTATCTCGTCAGGAGATTGCGACAAACTAGCTAAAGACTTGGCCGAGCTTTACACGCTCAAGACTGGTGCCAACATTCTGCTCAGCTTCCAGGCTATACCGACAGACGCAGTGATAAGGGCAATGGCAGATCCCAGCGCAGCAGTCCCGCCTCCGGATCTTGCACTCCTATTCCCGGGCATCCAGAAGCTGGTTACAGCCGAATACCGCGTCACGGTGAAGCTGGGCTACCACTTGAAGTTCAAGGTTGTGAGCGAGGAGCTGACGGAGGAGTGTTGGAAGCAGAAACTCGAGGATCATCACAAAGTAAGTTACATGGTGTGGTGATAGACACTCGCTAAATTTGTCCCAGGTCATGCTTGCGAAACGCGCCCGCCGTGAATGAGCGGCCAGTGATTCGTATGATTCGTCTGACGAGTTTTATGAGTCTGTATTATAGACTACAGGGTGATGGAAGAGGAAAATGTGCAGGTAATAGCCTGTGTTGGAGATGACATGGCGATGCAAGGATGCGGCGGAGAAGATCCAAAGTCCCTGAGACGTTCCAGGCGTGGTTATCGTGTTTCTTAGGTACACCCTAGTACCTTTGTATTCTCCAGATCGAGTTGTACGATGACGGAATCGAATGCCAAGGTTCTGTCCAGGCTCTTACTACATTCATTACTATCACGTTACTATCACAAGATTCACTGTCCATTGCCACCACCCGACCGAAAGAATAGACTGCGCCTATGACTCAGACTGCGGTCTGGTTCTGATTCTGTTTCGGTGGATCAATTCAACCCAACCAAATATCTCAGAACTTCAACCCCATCATCTAAGCCCCCAAAAGGCGAAAGCAACATGGCTTACACAGTCGATTTGACTCGTGAAAACGTGTACATGTAAGTCATCTCAAAAGCCTCATACAAGAATCTGAACAGGCGAGCTGCAGCATACATGGGGACGGAAATGAAAATTGCGATAATCCCGAAGGCAATGTAGACACCTGGGTCATTGATGAAGTGGATGTTTAGTGCTAATATGAGAACCAGCACACTCAGGTATTGCGCACTTATCGACCATGTTCTGGACAAGAACAGTCCACTACTCACGGCGTCCCAAATCGCAAATCTGGATCGTACGCAGTCAGAATACGAAGACTTCGCCGATGCTCATGTCGAACACTACGCCCAGCAGTCCTGTCGAGCATTGTGTGCCTCCGTGCAACACAAGCTTCCCCTCGAGCTCCGGAACATGATATACGACCACATCCTCTCCCCTGCTCGAGATGAACCGATTTTCATCAACAACGAATACTTCGAAGACGTCGACGAGCCATACCGGGATATTATTGCGGGTTATGCCGAGGAACGCGGATACGGATACGCGCATATGTGTAGCGAGAAATTTGTCGATTTGGAGACTATGAGCGAGTTTGCACGTCGCTGGTATTATCATACCAAATTGTGGCTATTTCTCACACCTACGGAGGTCGCCGAGTTCTTCGAGACTGATATCTGGGGTCTCGGTCTGGAAGGCGATCGTCTGCTGCGCCATGTCGAGGTCGAGTTGTGCGAACAATTCGACGAAGACGACGCCACTCCACTCCGACAATGCCTATTCAAGCTCGCGCCTGGCGCATCGATCGTTTTCCACCTGCGAGTAGATTACCTTTATGGCCCAGGTGAGTACACGTATGACGAGGAATTCACCATGTGTCTCCTCTCCGAACGCGCGAGCGAGCTATTTCCTCTGATGCGGCAGCTGATCGAGGCTGGCTATGAGTTGTATGGGGCGCTGGATGGGTATGAAGACTTTCGCGTCACTCCCGCCACTCTGGACCGAGAAATTTGGAAAGACACGCTGATGGCGCATTGCGAAGGCCGTGATTGTGGGTAGATCCGCTGGTATTGAAGAGCTTTACTGACCACGAACAGGGGCGTGATCGACACGTGACTGCAGGTGGTCACAATGGGACTGGGAGTAAACATCCTCGCAGCTTACTGCAAGTGACTGGGTAAGCGCGATTGAACGGGCGTATGCTATATGTAGCGTGCAATCAACTACTTGTTCTCATAATCTCGAGGGTGTACGCGTATGTATGCGCCTTCCTCACCTAAGTGCTGCCATTTGAAAAGGGCAGTCGCGGTGACTACCTCCTCACTTCTGCATCGCGGCATCCATTTGCGCATGCCACATGTTCCAGGTCCAGCGCGGAAGGTGGAGGTGAAGTCGTCGCGTTGTCGCACGGTGGTTGGGTGGTGTCGGCGTCTAGGGCGCGAGGGGTCGCGAATATCTCCGAACGTAGGACCTGTTGACTCAGAAGGTATATTGGGAAGCTGCTCGCCAACATCTGCAACCACACACTCTGAATTATCAATTCAAGCACAAGATGGACTCAAAAATCTTCCAATGGGAGCGCACTCTCGCTTCGGGCACCTACCTCATATCTTCCGACCGGTCGCTCCTTCCGTACACCTTCGTCCAGGAAGCCTACGCGACGGACGCAATGTTTTGGGCGAAACCGCTCTCTTTCACGGACCTGTCGACCATGCTTGACAACAGTCTCACCCTCGGTGTATACTCTGTCTCGGATGGCGTCAAGAAGCCTATTGGCATGGCGCGCTTCATTACCGACTACACAACGCTCGCCTACCTCACAGACGTCTACCTTGTCCCCGAACAACAGGGCCAAGGACTCGGCAAATGGCTCATCGCATGCTGTCGCGAGATCTGCGCCGGAATGGAAAACCTCCGGTGGATGGTCCTGTTGACCGGCGGCGAGCAAGCGCAAGCGCTCTACAGGAAGGAATTGGGCATGACAAAGCTTGACGGGGTGGAGGAGGGGCTGGTTTGTATGGGGGCTCGGCGGGCAAAACTCACCGAAGCAGCGGGCGCTCCGCCCTCAGCATAGCGGGACCTAGCGGTTTGCCGTCTACGCACGTATGCAGTTCCCTACCTTAAACATGGACGACTATTCCTCGCGATCAGACGCTACAGTGACAGAAACGTGGTTTGATGGTTGGTCTCGACTGATGACAACGGCTATCTTTGCTTCCGGCCTAGTCGCGGGCCCATGCTGCATGCATGTCATCTCTAGCGTAGATATCGCCATCCATTTTTCTTTATCACCATAGACTACTGGTCTGGCTCGCGCCCTCGGCCTCCTGGTATGTTCCGAGTAAGCGGACGAGGCCTGAAGCCTGTTTCGAGCCGGCATGCGACGAATTGTCATCATGGAGGGGCTGCCAGGCCCTCCAGGGCTTGTTGCAACTCCGTCTGGTGGTTGTGTCGCGTCGCGCTGCTACATCGATAAGTGTATTACGCCTACTAAACTGGGATCCGCCTCCGATGCTGCCCGAGGAAGACTAATCTAGATCGCGCATGTGTAGACCTGTCGCATAGATCGCCAGGGCCTTGTTGATATACAGCAGCAGTTGACCCTGCGTTCACGTCACGTCCGCCGATCTTCCACATTCCACACCAACATGACCGCGACATTTGAGACCTCTCCACTATCACGCACATCGTCCCCGCCAGCATCACTGAAGAGAAAACGAGCGGGTTCTGATACCCAACCTCTTACCCCGCCGTTAGCCGCAAGCGACTCTGAAGGATCGCGTCTGCTCTCGCGCGCCGTCCACGTTCTTTCGACTGCTGCCACCGCGCTCTCGCAGGTCACTTTTCTCTATGAGTCCGACCATGTGGCGCGCGATGGTCTCCTTCAGGCCGTCGAAGTCATTACGAAGACCAGCCAGACTGGTGGTAAACTCATAATATGCGGAGTGGGCAAGAGCGGCCTGGTGGGGCGCAAGATGGTCGCGACGATGAAGAGCCTGGGCATAGCGAGTTCCTTCATGCATGCTGCTGAGGCACTACATGGGGATCTCGGTGACATCAGGAAGGTGAGTTATATCCAAACCCTAGATGTCAAGGGCTGTACTGATATAAGTAGAACGACGCAATCATGTTCATTTCCTACTCCGGCAAGACAGCAGAGCTCATGGCCCTCCTCGAGCACATACCCTCCCACACGCCCATCCTCGCCATCACATCGCATACGAAACCCTCAGACTGCCCGCTCCTCGACGACCGGCCTAACTCCATATTGCTGCCTGCGCCCATACATGAGTTGGAGGAGGTCTCATTTGGCGTCTGCGCGCCGACTACCAGCACCACTGTCACCATTGCGGTGGGCGATATGTTGGCGTTGACTGTCGCGGAGGCGCTACATCAAGATGAGACGAAGGCTGTGTTTAGGACGAATCACCCTGGCGGTGCAATCGGTGCGAAGTCGAGACGGATAGAGAAGGAGGATGATACCCAGGTGGAAGCGAAGGAGTGCGATGGGCTGGTTACGCCGCCGGCTACCTGATCGTGCTCAGGAGGAGATAATGCACACGGGGAGACCATGCTCAGGAAGATACCATAGGTGAGGCATCTGGAGTCGTGTAGATCGTGTAGATCATGTACATGCGCAAGGAACGGCCATAACGAACCAGGAGGACTTTTCCTCATGTTCTTCCCTAAAGACAGCACAGTGATGTTGCGACCCCGCGCGGCACCTTACACACAGGAAGATTCAATAGGTGCGCTACAGACTACATTGCCCACAGAAACGAAGGCCAAGAAGATTTCAGGGTAACGTAGACATCTAGGTTACTTACCCTTCTTATCGTCTCCAGGGCCGTAGTGGGTGTCCGGCTGTTTCCTTCGACAAAGGTGCAGGGTAGTGGGTGGTACCTTCCCGTTCTATATGCGGCCTGCACTCGCTGTCCACTCACTTTCTACCCTGTCCACTCCACTCCAGCTCACTTTTCGTATGCGTCACCATACAGGTTTCTCGCACACAGCCTGCATTACCGTGCATAGATTGGACGGCAGCGCTGATCGACGCGCTCACATTGGACAACTGCATGATTGCGGCACAGTCTCGCCATGGGTGGTACAATGAGGGGTTGTCTTGCGCGCCTTCCAGTTCCTGTTCCAAGTATCTTCGAATTTTCACACCCGCAGTGTACCCTCAGCTCACCAGAGCTGTAGCCTTTTGTTCCGGAATTGGACACTGGTTTGTTCCCTGATATGCCGTTCTAGCTCGCATTCCGCCCTAATACATGGAATTCTGGATCTCGCGCATCGCCCACCATGGAAGCCCTAACAGCGATTGGCTTGATCGCCAATATCGTTCAGTTTGTCGATCTCGGCGCAAAGCTTGTCGGCTCTGCAAGGGAAATGCGCGACTCTGCCAGCGGCATGACGTTGGAGAACAAGAGTCTGGAGGAAGTTACCATTCAGATGCGCGATCTAAGTTCGAGCCTGGACCCTCCCACCACGGACGCGGAAAGCTACGATGAACGAGTCCTCCGTCAGTTAGCTCAGGAGTGCCGTGAGCTGTCAGACCAGATCCTCCGCCTTCTGAAGAAGATTGCTCCAACCAGGCCGGGCTCGAGGCGTCAAATCGCAGGCTCATTGATAATGAATCAGAAGTACAGAAAAGAGAAGAAAGAACTCGGAGAGAAGCTAGCAGACTGCCGCAAACGGCTGCATCTGCAATTCGACAAGTTCACCAGGTTAGTCAATGTCACAATGTCGCTCTTGGGCCCTTTCTCTGATACGGGAATAGTTCGAAAGTACATGCGCAGCTCCAGGCCCTTGGAAATCATGCGCAATCAAACCAAGCAATCTTGCAAACGTTACCGCAACAGATCGAGCGTATTCGCCGAGGCACATGTGTTGCTTCCTTGGGTGTTGAAGCCCTAGATCAGTTGAAAGACCTACTTGGATTGACGGAAGTAGCTCAAGAATCGGTTGTAGCTCGGAGTTTCCTCAAGGATCTTGCGTTTGAAGGAATGGAGGCCAGAGTTGAGGTCATTGCGAAAGAGCACAGCGAGACCTTTCGATGGATTGTGGAGCAAGATGCAGACGTCGACGATGTTACATTGAAGACTGACGCTCGCGAACTATACCTTTCATGGCTACATCGTGCTTGTGGAATCTTCCATATCGCGGGAAAGCTGGGGTCTGGCAAATCCACACTCATGAAATTCCTGTACAAGCATCCGGAAACACGTAAACAACTGTTGGCGTGGGCAGGTACGTTGTTCTTCCCTGACGTGTAACGTGTCCATTGACAACCACAGATAACAAAACGCTGGTGATGGCAAGCCACTTCTTCTGGAAACCCGCGAAGCTGAATTTACAAAAGTCACTCACCGGATTGGAGAGATCGTCACTTTATCAACTGCTGTCATCCCACCAGGAGTTGACGAAGAAGGCATTTCCAGGAATTTGGGAACATAGGATGAGCATCAAAGACGGTCGGATGGAGCTACCACACAGTCTCTCCTCGGAGGAAATTCGCGATGGCTTCATGGCCCTCCTAAGGGATGAGACCGTTCAGCAATCATATCGATTCTGTTTCTTCATCGACGCTTTGGATGAGTACGAGGACATACCCCAATATGATCAGAAATACATGGTCGACACACTCCGCAAGTGGACACATATCTCTCCAAACTCCATCAAGCTATGTGTATCCAGCCGGGAAGAGAATGTGTTTGAGAACGCTTTTGCTGGAGATCCAAGGATACGATTACAAGATCTCACCAGGCACGACATGGAGTGTTTTGTACGTTCTAGGCTCGAATCTGTGCAAGAACACAACACCCGAGAACGTCTTACAAGTGAGATTGTCAAGAAATCAGATGGCATCTTCTTCTGGGTTGTACTCGTCACCAAACAGCTCCGACAAGCGTTGGAAGACGGTGATGATGCCTCTGTTTTTGAGAGGGAGTTGGCCACACTGCCTACTGAGTTGAAGGAGCTGTTCAATCATCTACTCGACTCTATCTCCCCATTGCGTAGGGAAAGAGCGCATCGAATCTTTGCTATGGTGCTAAAACACGAGACATTGCCGATCAAACTATCGCTGCTGTCTTGTCTACACCTTGATGCAAATGAAATGAACGCACCATCATCGGTGGAGGAGCCTTCTATATTGCCTGTCAGGGACTACCAAGACGGACAAGACCCACAAAATTGGTACGAAGAGCATGAAAAAAAAGCTCGGAGACAACTACATGGGTATTGTAGGGGACTGGTCGAGGATCGAGACCACCCTGAAGTCTGCAAGCAAGAAGGGGGGTCCGAGGACCCCAGACCTGAACCCGACCCTTCTAAACCCGCTGGATCGAGATGCATTCTGTTCGTACATCGCACTGTTATCGAATTTCTTGAAGAATCATCAATCCTGAAGCATGAATTGGGCGAGTTCGATGCGATTGACGCAATCTCACAGTCGCATTTGGCAGAATTCCAACGCATACCTTCTTCTCTTATCAACCCGCTGTACTGGGCATACCTATACGGGAAAATAATCGAGCTACGGTTCCACTCTGGAAAAGATAGGTCGCAGGGCGACTTCATTGTGCAGCTGGAGCATTTGATCTCACGAAAGTTCCCGGGTTGGCTGGAGAAAGAGCTACCTCCCTCCGAGGAATGCGTCGACGATGCTGCAGACGATTACTGTGCTTTGAGTATTAAAGGAACAGACAGTAAAAACACGTGGGATAGACGTACACGTAAATTCCGACCCAAAGCTCCGGCTTCGATCTTGGCCTGGCTAGGTAATACTTCATATATTCTTTGGCGGGTTTCAAGACTTGACGAACCACCGCTACCTGATCAGACCCGTGGCATCGTCCTACACTGTTTGATGAGTTGGTTGGACACGACCGAGAAAGCTGAAGAGCTTGAGAGAATCGTGGCCTGCTTTGGAAAACTCTTGGATGAACGCCCATCTCCTGTTACACGCTTCTTGTGGGTCAATTTTGTCAAACTTTGTTCTATATCCCTACGCCACAGTGATCCCATTTGGTCTCGTACTATAGGTCAACTTATCGTCCTGTTCTTGCAGAAGTACGAGAGGAACGTTGTCCACAAAACGAAAATTGAATATGGTGGACAGGGGGAATTCGGAGGATGGGAATGTACAGTTATGAAGGTAAAAGTACCAGGCAAGGTGTCAGCGGATATGATTTTCAGGGGTTTTACACCTGGAACTACTTGCCATACTATTAGCAAGGAACTCGGCCACAACGCCTCAATGGAGCAGCTGGTGAAGCTGTGGCATCTCGAGAACGAGCGAGAAATTCTCGAATTGCTAGAACAGGAGCGTAGGGCAATGGACAGGAAAGAACATGCCGCGGACCTGGTCGTCACGGCCAAGGAAACCTCCGAGAAAAGCTCGTCCGATGGCACTCCAGCTTCCGATACAGCGTCTAGGTCACTTCAGAGGGTTGACAGTGCAGCCGAGATTCGAAGCGAAAGTGGCGTAACGGCGTCTTGTCTGCCCATCGAAACCAAAGCAGACGTCGATCCACCCCAACCCAAGGCCGTCAAAACCCGCTCTATTCATGCACTGGGTATCGCGACAATCTTCGCCCTTCTAGGTGAGAAGATTCTAATGAGAAGCCGATGGAATTTCCCTGACATGAACTCTAGTGTTGCTGTTAGCTTTCCTCATCGCTCACCAAGAATATTGGGTCCGATAGTCTTCTAGCATGGTCTATAAGCCCGTCCACATCGTCGCAGAAGCGTACCATCAAGTCAACCTAGGAAAGGCCTGAATACCGTAGGGCCTACATCGACGTTGGGTCACTCACTTCGCATGTTTTTATCTCAATTTAGTCCGCAGACCTCTTCGGGTTTTTCCTTGTTTCAGGTACCATGCACTCGGGATAGCACTGGTGGTGAACGGCTTTGTGCTAAAGCGCTGATTGTCCGGGCGCTTTGACTCTGATCGAGTCTTTGTTGTCCTCAGCATGATAGTCGATGAGTGAAAGACGCAAAGCAGGTGAGCGATTGTCTGCTGAAGGTGCATAGTAAACAAAGACTTCAACATACATAGCAAGTGAGCGAGCGTCTTGTTCGTCGCAAGAGCATGCTTCTCGTATAGCGCATCTAAATCTTTCTGTATAGCAACGATCATCACCTCATCTTGCACTCATCATGGCAGAAGACCAATCCCCCCTTGCAGGATTCTCGCACCAGGAGAAGAGCGGTTTCCTCCGTGTTACTCCCTCGTCAGACAAACCAGTGGACAAAACACAGCCAACCAGTGCACAGCCCCCACCACCATCGAAAACCGGGAAAAGGCCATTCGGCGGCGGTGAAATACTCGGAGAACCTCTCATAAAACGATCCCGGGTGAATGAAAACGATGAAGCAAGGCCTTCCAAAGAGCGCAAACCAAGAGAACTAGACCCAGCGATGATATCCAAGCACTTCACCATGGCCAACAAGAAAGAGATCGAAGAAGTAAAAGCGCGTATCGCAACTGCAACACCTTCCAACCCCACTGGTATTCCGCCTCGCTCCACGCGTCACGCAGAGCCCGTGCCACTATCGATGACAACTGGGAAACCGATAGCATCAAAGTCATTGCGCGACGCACCTCCTCTTCCACGAGACACGCCGTCCAAAGAGCGGCGAGACGCAATGGTACCACCCCGAGAAAATACGTCGAAGCAACGTCAAGACCCTTCCGCTTACCACCAAAAAAGAATGGCGGGCGCACATCACGACACACCAACACCAACACCAGGCACAAAAGCCAACCCAATATCCTTCAGTTCAGGCCTGCACGCACTAGACCGCGAGTTCCGCTCTGGATCAGGCTATTACCCTTCGCAGCAAGACGACGACGACGCACTCTCTCTTCTCTCATACTTATCCTTGAGTGAAGGCCCGCGGGGGCCTAGTGCACGTCGGGGACTAGGGCGAGGACGGGATGGTCCTGGGAAAGGCTATGACCGCTATGGGAAAGATTGTGATCATTACCAACCGGCCCGGCGTACCACAAGGTCTGAAGAGAGGAGGAGGCGTGGGGCTCTTACTAGCGGGGAATTGGAGAGGATGGCGAGGAGACACCGGACGATGGGGATGGGGGGGAGTTGTGATGTTTCTCCTAGATCGGGGGATGGGAGTCGCAGTCGGAGTAGGAGTAGGAGTCGGTCGAGGTCGTTGGTAAAGAGGGATGATAGGTACAGAGGAGAAGGCCATCATGTAGAAAAGCCACGAGGACGCTCTGCAAGGCCTGATCGCGCTTCATCGCGACGGCCCCCACCGGTATCGCAACGGCCGCGTGAACAAAGTCCACCACCTTCTGGGCAGGTTAGGAGGGAGGAGGGGGTGAGGAGTAGAGGGGTGAGAAAGAGTCGAGAGCGGAGCCGTGGCGCAGACCGGCAGCGTAGTCGAGGGCGGGAAAGAAGTGCAGAGCGAAAGCGAAGTAAACAGCGGAGTCGCGGCTCTTCACATGGCCGTGGTAAAGATCACCGGCGTAGTCGAGATCGTCGAGACCGTCGCCTCAGTCAAGACCGTCACCACAAAAAACGCCGCAGCCGCAGCCACAGTCCCCATCCCTCCAAACCCTCCAAACAACCCCGTTCAAATCCCCCACACCCACCACCTTCCCCTCCCTCCCCTTCCGACTCCTTCTTCGGCGCGGATGAAATCCCCGAACCGCACGAGAGCCTCGGTGTGGGCGAAGGCGAATACACGCAAGAGCAGGAAATGGCGTTGTTTGATCTTGCGGTTACTGTGTATGTGCAGAGAGAGAGGGTGGCGGAGCTGATGTTGAATCGGACGAGGTTGCAGTTTGATTTGGATAATAGGAGGAAGAGAGAGGAGGGGGAGGAGGGTGGGGATGGAGATGGTGATGGTGATGGGGGTGAAGGGGATGAAGGGAATGATGGGGATGGGGATGGGGATGGGAATGGTGACGGTGACGGTGACGGGGAAAGGGAGAAGCGTGGAGGGGATGGGGCTGAGAAGGGTAGTAAGGAGAGGAGTAGTAGAGAGAGGGGGAGTAAGGAGAAGGATGGTGGAGGGAGCAAAGAACGTTCATAATATTAACTCCTTATGCGCTTGCGGCGTTGACTAGGTACATGTGTGTTAATGGCTTTGTATCGCTAGACGAGACGGAATCGAGCCTTGGTCGGGTATAATCGTTGACAAGACGTGTATAATTCCTCTACATACCTTCATTACCATTGCACCTCATCTCTTATTCGCCCAAGGCGCCTTCGTGCCCTCTTGTACACTTGGCGCATTTCCAGCATTCCCCTTTGCCCAGGGTGCTGCAGTACCACTTCCTGGCGGCGGCGGTGCAGGTGTCCTACTTGCCCAAGGCGCTTTAGTAGGCTGGTTCGGACCACTGGGTACACCTGCATCTGCACCTCTGGCAGTAGCCCAGGGCGCAGCAGTCGCAGCTGGCATGCCACCACCCGGCCTTGTAGTACCAGCACTAGCCCATGGCGCCGCGGTCCCAACCGTACCGCCAGGCATGCTTCTAATTGGCATGCCAGTCGCTGGCTCAGCCATCGGGCCTCTTAACGCGGGCTGCGGTCTTGCAGTTGGTGCCGTGTTAGATGGTGTACTTGACTTTGGCTGACTAGTTGTGTGGACGCTTGCTTGAATGGCCTTGGCGTTCGGATCGGCAGAGAAGGAGAACAGCGAGCCGAAGGGGAAGTGCTGAACCACAGGGAACTTGGACAGTACTTCTGCATTGTACATCTTGATCATTCCCTGATATTGGGGTCAGTCAATGCACGCAATCAAAGGTGTCGCGATACTCACCTTGTTGATCTTGGCCCATCCCGCTTTCACGCCAGAGACGTCGTAGAGAATATTGCTGTGTTCCCAGAATGGACCCTTCTTGACGTCGTAGATGAAACCTATGGCACTGAAGTACATATTCCGGTTTCGTTCGCGAGCTACTGCGGGAGCTTTTGCTACGTCGCCCGGGTGGGGAGCTGATGGCAATGAGCCTTCTGCTGCCACGTCTGCTGGTGTGTTGATGGCTGGTGAGAGTTGCGCGCTACCGAATATGTAAGGTACGAAAGAATGATCGTCTAGTCCCCATACACCATGCGACCCGGCAGGTTCAAGGGTGTATGTCAAGATGAGTCGGCGAATCAATTCGAGGTACGGTTCGATGACCCCAAGTACAATGCCGCGTTCTTGCTCGCCATCCTGCGACGCGGGAAAAGCTCCGAGTTTCCAAAGACAGCCGAGAAAAGCGAGGAAGCTCAGTTCATGACCTGAACCGTAGTCTAGGCGCTGAGAGCTTCCAAAACTGCCGATAAGATACGCTTCCAACTCGGTTTTGGCTGAGACGTCGGATGAGGATTTGAATGACAGTACTTCTTCCGGCAGATACTGATCCAACAGTGCAGGGACTCGTTCTCTAACGATATCGTACCACGTCCTGAAGCTTACATTTCCGAAACGACGCGGTCCGGGATCTGGTGGCGCTTCATCGATGATGGAGGTCAGGCTGGAGATAAGCTTGGCGAGGCTTTGCACAACGGGTGGATGGGGCACATCCGGGTCATGCAACTTCCACTCTTTCGCGGTTTCTGTGCTGTTATTGTCTTCGCTCTTGATCCTCCGTGGTATCATGGCCGTGTTGAGCTGGAAGATGAAAGTCATGATATCGGCATAGGCTCTGCTAGCCAAGAAGAAAGTGACGTCGTCGCCATCGTGGATGCGTTTCGCAGGGACTTGGAAACTGTGCGATGCATCTCTACTCAGTACTTCGAGTACAGGTGCTTTGGATGGATTTGATGACATGGCGGGGTGTGTGATGTGGTGGTTGTTTGGGGGTTAGTGGGCAGGGACGATCTCATGTGATAGCGTGTTTCGGGGATGGGCCCACTCTTTCGCGCCTTGACAGCGTTGGATGCTTTTGGCCGCGGGGATGACTTCACTCTCCCCCCACATCGCCGTCATCGCTCAGATATCTTCATTAGGACCGATGCGCTAGTTTTCTTGACGCTCACTATATGGCGCGGCTTAAGGATGCGCCCAAGCAGGCAGGTACGTCGTGTCGCAGCTGCCGTTGAGCTGGCGGGTAGACGCGAAGCTCTCCAGCATGCCCACCAGCTTTCATCCAAGCTTATATAAGCTGACACTCATACTACAGGTCCCAAGCCTTCCACGCCCTCCTCAGACGACAATGCTGCAACCCAACAGCTCCTCGCAGAGTCCAACTCTCCAAGCGCAAACCCACCCTCATCGTCCGCAGTCCTCGGCGCCAACCTCCTCAATGCAGCGCGCCCTGGAAAGCTCAAACGAGTCAGCATACTCCCCGAGGGAGCCAGACAGAACCTCGCGATACGGGGTGACCCATACGAGATTGAGTTGAGCCCTGAGAAGGGTCGATACGCGTTGCCAGAGAAAGTCAATCACAAACCGTTGAAGATCAACAGGAAGAAGAAGGAGAAAAAGAAGCCAGCCAAGAAGAAGGTGCAGGCCACTGTGGAGGTAGTCGAGGAGCGGAGTGAAGTCCCTGCGCCTTCGTCAGAGCTCCCGGTGCACCATGACGCTGAGCCGCAAGTGGATGAAGAAGAACGAGTGGAGGATCTGGCAGTAGCAGGACCCGAAATACGTTCCTCGCCGCCAGAGCTCGCACCGCCGGAAGACACCCCATCTAAAGCCGCCTCGCCCATACGCGACAATGTCGTGGTCAATCCCAGTGGTACGACAAGACTAGATGGAGAACCTGCTAGTGCGCAGGAGGACAATAGCAGTACACGACGAACGTCGAAACGGAAGTCAGAGTCGGACCACAGCGAAGAACAGCCCTCCAAGATCCCGAGGAAACAAAGGCGGACGACTGGCGAATCGAGCGCATCGAGAAAGAGTCACCCACAAGTACGCATACCGGTCCGGCGCAGCTCGCAACAGCAGGATGTGGCGACTGCAACCGGGCATGACGATGTTCAAAGCACGCAGAAAGGCGCCGAACGGACTTACGCGCAGAGAGAGGAGGATCTCCTAAAACTCCTAAATGGTCCTGCACGAAAATTGAAACCACGGAAACGCACCAACTATACCAATGAATCAAGCCAGCAGTTACCGGCTAACGTGAGAGGATTGCAAAAGCACGCAGAGCCGCCCAAGCAAGCTCCGGAAGTTGCTGATGCTCCAGAGACTGAGCACGCGCCTGTCATTGACGCGTTTGGGGATGATTCAGGCGAAGACGACGCTAGTAGCGTCGCTGAGGAAGCTGATAACATAACGCGCCCTGCAGGAAGGCCCGGGAGCATCGACGCCGTCTTTGAATCTCTCAACCTAGAGGTACGGCCAGGAAAGTGCCGAACCAAGCTGGCTACCACTATCAGACGCGCATGCAAGACATACAGAGCCCACCTCCAGGAAGGTGACCTTTCCATGGACACTGTCGTCGATGAAGCCGACGATTTACGAGGAGCGCTTGGACAGATCAGTATCGATGTCGAAAAGAAGGACCAGCGCGCCTTCAAACGAGATGCTTATCGTCACGTATTCCGGGCTCTTACACTGTATCTCGAAGCATTGTACACATGGCTACAAGACAACGTCGGTGAAGTGACAGATTCTCTGGAGGCTATGAGAATTTTGTCACCCCTCATAAACCGGATACTGGCTTTCAAAGACACCATTACTGAGTGGAATGTTTCCGTGCCTCAACGCTCCAAGGGCGACCGAGTCATCAAGGGTGTTGATATTGGTCTCATTGCTCATCTTCGACAGGTTGCCAAGACGTATCGCGGACATCTTAGTAGACTCGAAGCTAGGGAGGACCATCGCAAGATCCAAGAAGACTTCGAGCGCAGGATGCAAGAAAGAGAAGAGGAGGAGAGCCGCAAAGCCGAACTTGAGGAAGCACGAACGCAGCGGTGGAAACGTTGGCAGGCTCTACACATTGTACGCTTGACATGCGAGCCCGATGCGCGCAGAAGGAGTAAGCTGGCTATCACAAGGCTCGAGGACCTGGAGGAGAGAGACGCCAACGGTGTTATCTTCGAACGATTGCCGGTTTTCACGCCTCGCTCTGCGCCGCCACATCGTCAAGCATCGGCGTTGAGCAATAAGCCGGAGTGGACCGAACAGGAAGAGACTGCTCTGCTCGAAGGTTTGAGACATCTTGCCGGTACGTTGGAAGTCATTGTTCACAGCTTATCTCCATCACACTGACATGTACTCCAGGTTCTCAAGTCTTCGAGAAGATTTTCACGACGTATTGCCGGCCCGACTCATCTCATCCACTTAGCGGCCATTTGCGCGATCGCAGCGTCGCGGAGATTGTCACAAAAGCAGCACAGTTCCGGTCAGATTTCCAGAAGTTATATCAAGATAACGGCTGGGAGATCGAGGAATGGATTACGAAGATACCAGTATTGCCGTAAGTGCGGGTTACTTGGATGCTTTGATCCACCTCTGCTCCACACACGATCCCGCCCCTTTCCCGCTTGGCGAGAAGAGGCGTTTTATCAAGTTACGCTTTTTGTCGTTTGTCTCTTTATGATACCCCCTGTGTGCTACATTTCTTTGATAGCAACGCAAACGACATCATTGGTGCCTATGTCTCCACCAGCACTGACAGTGGCCGTCCATCTACCAAATCCCCCTGTGCTCCATATTCAAAATTACCACACAATATAGCACCCAACAATATGGGATAAGTACAGTTCCCACTGCATGTCTAGTGAAAGCCCGGATCTACCCTTACGCTCGTGGGGTACGTGGCCAGATCACTGGCCGTGAATGACAATTACGCGAATGCTCAACCGCCCACCGGTAGACATAGACTTTGGTACTGGTAATCTGCCTCCACTTCTCCACTCGCTATCGCACCTATACACAAAGCGCAATATTCAACCTGGATCGTTTTCACTTTGGGGGTTCAGCGCACGCGCCCCTCTACCGCCCACAGTCGCAAAGTCGCTCTCTCACTTTAAATTCCTCGTACACCCTTTCTTCCTCCTGACTACTCAACCCGCCTCTCACTTTCAACCAACCGCGACCAACACCTTAGCTTCAATATTCTCACAATCTCAAGTCAGCGATCCTGACGCACACACGCAATACCTTACCACAACACCAGCACCCACAATGTCTCCTCCCTTCTCCCACGCAGCCAGCCTCGCCCACTACGAGACCAAGAACTCGTTCGAGCTCATGGTCATGGCGAAGCTGCGTTGCGTTTCTGATGCGGGTGAGAACCAGGAGATTATCGCGCGGCTGATGGCGCAGGATAGGGAGAATGGGACTTGGCCTGGGAAGTACGAGGAGTCTGGGGCGGCTGCTGCGACGAAGACAGATGGCGAAGCTGAGGAGATGAATGGGGAACAGGGGGTTGTGGTGCCGGTCGAGAGAGTCTTGGGGAAGGAAGAGAGGACGCCTGAGACTGGAGTTGGTGGTGCGGGAAGGGCGGATCACGTGCCTGTTGCGATTGTCTCCGGAGATAGACGCGCGAGGGCTGCGACTACGGGCACCACTGCGACTAGCACGAGGAGCAGAAGCCCGATAATCCCCCTGTCACAATTGGCAAAAGAATGGGATCAGGATTGGGGCGCACCTTTCGCTTTCCCTCTCGCCGCTACCAACACCGGCTTGAAACTCCAAGCGAAGCCCCAAGCCAAACCCGTGACGCCTACCGAGAGTGTCTCCAGTGGCTCAAAGTCACCCGTTACACCCACATCCCCCGTCTCGCAAATCTCCCCCGTCTCGCAAACTTCTCGCATGTCCCTGGCAACTCCTGCATCGTCCCCTCCACCCATCCCGGCTTCGTTGAAGTCGAATCCGTATAACCTTCTCATGAGCAATGAGCAGGACGATGAAGAAAAAGAGGACGACGAAGAAGAAGAGGAAGAAGAGGAGAGTGAGAACGAGGGGCTCATCATCCCCCTGAAGATGTACACGGAGAAGGCCAGGGCTGCCGCCGAGTCTACGGGAGTTGAGGTCACGTATGCGGCGACGTTCAGTAAGGATACTGTCGCTGCTGCTACGGAACGACCTGAGAATCTCCCGGCTCCCGATTCGTTGGCCAGTTCTGAGCCGTCTGCTGAGGTTATGTCGGCGCCTGGGGGAGGTGTGGTTTTTGAGGCTCCTGTTGTTGTGAGGGACTTTGGTGCTATGATTTCGGCCTCGCCCTCGCGGTCATCCTCACCCGAAGAGGCAGCCCACAAGTCCGACGTAGCCGCATTCTACAACATGCCTTCCCCCTCGCCCGTTCAACCAGCGATGTCAACGAAGAACACGCCCGTCAAGATCTTGGTGAGCGCTCCCCCATCGCCACCATCATCGCCACCACAGCAAACTCACACCGTCCCGTCCTCTCCCGCGCCCACCAAAAAGACTCACCAGCCGCACAACGAGAAACGCAAACAAGACCAGGCTGTTGTGTCGTCGAATATGTGGGACGTGCTGGCCGCTGACGATATCGTTGACGCCAGTGACACCGCTTCTACTCCTGTTGCTGTTGACACTGATGGCAATGACGAGGACGATAGCGAGGACGAGGTTTCACAGGCTCCGAAAGCGCAGAAGAAGAAGAACAGGAGGCGCGGAAAAAAGGGTGGGAAGAAGGTGCAGGGGATGAAGCAGAAGGTGGAGCAGGCTGTGGAGGTTCCTGTTGTTGTTGCGCCTGTTCTCCAGCAGACGGTAGCGATGTCGGTGAAGATGGGGAAGAAGATGGAGATGTCGCAGGCGCTGGGTGTCGCGGCTATTGTCATGATTTTAGTTGCGCTTTTGGGGGCTCGCGTCCTAGGTTAGAGGTGCTCGGCGTTTTTACCATTTGGATGAAGTTTTCTGAGGTTCAGCGGCATTGTTTGGAGTCCTGGGGTTCTACGAAGACACAATGGTTGATGGGGCGTCCTGGCGCTCTGGTGGTATTAGCATAGTCATTTTAGACACTTCTCGTAACGCTTTGTGTGTGCAACGAAAAATCGAGTGTGCCGATGAATTAGACTGTGGCCTGGTTCTGATAGATGCCATTGACTTAGTAACATGGTCCTTTTGGTATCCAATATGACTCCGATAGCTTGATGTTGCTCGCTCGTGTGCTTGCCCAAGTGGTGTGTGTTTTGTTACCGCGATGAGCTTCACGCCACGTCGTTGGCGTTGTATCAAATCCGCGATAACTCGTGCGCCTTCGACTGCTCCGCATACCGCGTTACTAGGACTGCGTTTCAGGGCCTCCACGAATGCGAAAGAGAATAGGTGCGTTCGTCAAGTGCGACGGAATGGGATCGAACAGCACAATCATAACTACCTGGGCGGTGTGAGCTTAATCAAGCGCGCGTAGCCAGGAAATCCTGTCTCGTGTTGCGCGAATAATCAGAAAAGGGTGAGGATTCTAAACGTAAAGTCTTCCGTTCCTGGACTCGCCCTGGAGGAGATGGCTACGGCTGAATGGGATGCACTAGCACCGCACGTCGTGGCCCTTTTGCGGTCATTTGAACTGCCGTGGACACCCTCAAGGCCGTCACCAAGCAGTCATCCCACAGGTTCCGCAAGCCATCGCGAGCTACGCGCGACAACGCCTGCATTACAACCAGCGCAGCCCACGAGTATACCATGTGAAATAACACCCCCACCGTGCAAGCGATCGCGCACCTGCATACACGCAAATCAACCGACCAATAACAAGCTTTCACGCAGCGGGAGGGGTCCGCGCTAGTCCGCAGCCAGAAGCTTGTAGGCAAAGCACCGCCTTCCCACAACCACGACATCATCACAATGCGCGAATTATCCCCCCCTTGGCGCACGCCGGCGAAGCAAGTAAAATGTAGCCCATCCTACTTTCACGTGCGGTTTCGTCGCCGCAATAGGCAAAACCAGGCCCACGATGGCAGTGGCTGAGCAACACCGCTGATCGCGAGATAAATCCCTCATACAATTATTTCGCTGGGCCTTTGTACCCAGGCCGTATTGCGCTGTAGCTCACGTGTTTTCTGGGTGATTCTGCACTCCTCTTCTTCTCCTTCTTATTCCATTCCCAATACACTGGTAAATTCCTGTACTCTGGACTTTGAACACGAAAGAGTTATTTTCTTCCTTTCGCTTACCTCGCCCTTGCGCTTTCGTTGCGTTACTGCACGTACCGATAATCCCTCAGTGTGTCACTGCGGATTGAGCGCATAGCGACAAAGGCAATATGTGGAAGCCGCCAATCAACTTCATTACGCTGCATTGTAAGTTGCAGACGGTTCCGTCTGATCCGGGAACGGCATGGCTAACGGGGTGTAGATGCATACATTCTCAGTTTCGGGATTCTGGCCCTGATCATCATCTATCCCTATGGCAATCTCTCGGCTATCGATGCGTACTACTTCGGTGTCAGCGCGTCGACTGAATCTGGCTTGAACCCGTAAGTTTGGGTTGATGTACTGGGATGGGTGCCGTGCTGACAGTGCGTTAGTGTTGATGTCAAGGCTCTCAAGACATACCAGCAGATCTTTGTTTACATCACGCCTATCGTTACAAATCTGGGATTCATCAATGTACTCGTCGTCGTTGTGCGACTACGCTGGTTCAAGCAGAAGCTCAAGGGCATTGGTATGTTAGATGTCGCTCTGATCCTGCAGCTGAAGCTAACCCCCAATAGCGGCGGCACACAGTAGGCCCAAGAGCTTGCAGCTGTCTATGAGTCGGGCTCAAACAATCGACAATACCGCCGATACACGAAAGATCGAGGAGGGTCTCACCGGCGAGACCACGGTCTCGGAAAAGAAGCCTGTTACCACTACAGACGAGTCGAACGACCAACCTTCCGCTCCTGCTCCTCGCATCACGTTCGCCCCAGATCCTCGACCTCATGTCAACGAAAAAGGCGCGTTGTATGTCCCTGGTCCGCGAGAACGTGATAATGGCGAACACATCACTTCGATGTCAGATGGTAAGCTCGCCGGTTGGACTTCCATGAGAACATACCTAACATGATCGCTACAGAGGAAAGCGAAGACGAAGATGAAGATCGCATCAAGCCCGTCGCAGAGTCAAGCAACCCACTGCGTCGCCTGCGGTCAGAGACAAGAAGTATGAACACGCGTACCATGAGCAAGGCTACCTCCGTAGACCGCGCTGTATCCTCCATCTTCGTTCTCGGAAGTACCGCAAGCGGCGCCCGTCGTAGCGAAGACAAGCCGGCACGCAAGACACCCACCATTGACCTGAGCTCCATGACCCGGGAAGAGTTGGGTGGTGTTGAGTATCGCGCGCTGCAGGTCCTGCTCAAGGTCACCATTGGTATGTAGCAAGAGCGATGTATCTGGCGCGCTCATGCTAATCATCATAACAGGATACTTTGTCGGCCTACACACACTGGGAGTCGTTTGCCTACTCCCATGGATCCACAACGCACCTGCTAAATATCAAGACTACCTCGCATCACAGGGTCAAGATAAGACGTGGTGGTATGCTTCACCTCCTCCCCTACCGCATCGCTATCTCTAACATCTCCTAGGGCGTTCTACTCCGCTCAAACCATGGTCGACAACCTCGGCCTAACCCTCACACCCGACAGCATGGTCACCTTCCGCGACGCCACCTGGCCCATGCTAGTAATGTCCTTCCTCGCCTTCGCCGGCAACACATTCTACCCAGTCTTCCTCCGCCTGCTCATCTGGTCCATCTACAAAATCGCACCCGCCGCTTCTTCCCTCAAAGAATCCCTGCGCTTCCTCCTCGACCACCCGCGCCGATGCTACACCCTCCTTTTCCCCAGCACCGCCACCTGGATCCTCGCCTCCATCCTTTTCGCCCTAAACTTCATCGACACCCTCCTCATCATCGTCCTCGATCTCGACAACCCCGAAGTAAACAGCCTACCCGTCGGTCCCCGCATCCTCGCCGCTATCTTCCAATCCGCATCCTCGCGCCACACTGGTACCGCGACCTTCAATCTCGCCGCCGTCAATCCAGCTGTTCAGTTCAGTCTGTTAGTCATGATGTACATTTCCATCTACCCCATCGCCATCAGCATACGCATGAGCGAGAGCTACGAGGAGAAATCCGTGGGTCTCTACGCCGGGGATGAGAATCTCGATGAGCAGAAGGGGGGCAAGACGTACCTCATCAGCCATATGCGGAACCAACTCAGTTTCGATTTGTGGTATATCTTCTTGGGCGTTTTCATGATTTGTATTGCTGAGAGCGATAGGATTATGAGTCAGGAGGACTATGTAAGTCGATTAAATCCCTGAAGCGGGGTTTCTTGGTTGTTAGGAACGGTATACTAACGTTATGAACAGGCTTTCAACGTCTTCGCCATCTTCTTCGAAGTCGTATCTGCGTACGGTAACGTCGGTCTTTCGCTTGGTCACCCTTCGAATCTCACGTCGCTGTCTGGCCACTTCAACACGTTTGGCAAAGTGGTGATTTGCTTCATGATGCTGCGTGGTAGACATCGCGGTCTGCCTTATGCGCTTGATCGGGCGATCAATTTGCCTCATGACCTCATTACGGAGGATGAACAGGAGGACAAGTATAGAGATGAAGATACCACGACGGCTGGGGGCGTTAGTGGGTCTGCGAGCGAGAGTGAGGGGAGAGGGAGGAAGATGATGAAGAGTTTTACGCAGTAACATTCACATGGACATTTTCGATTAGAGGGGATTGAGAGGGCTTGTTGTATAGAATAGACCGCGATGTATTTGACGAATATGTTCACAGAATACACACGAATTGAAATGTGAGGTTTACGTTTGTCCGATGATACTTTGACTGCAAATAGCTGACTATCTGATCACAGAACTCCAAAGCAACGCGGCGATGAAGTACGAAGCAGCTTATACAAGCCCAACTTACCTACCGTTCAGACAAGACATGGAAAACTAAGGCAAAAAGAAGGACCAGGGTCTACGAGGGTTTCGCATCGATGGCCTTCCCGCCCATGAGAACCTACCAGTTCATCCAGCCAAACCCGCCATTGCTGAAGTTCGACCCCATCTGCGGCCGACGCTGAGTCCCTAGATGAGCTCCATACTCACCATCGCTACCCATACGGCGCGGCGCCTCGCGGCCCTCGCTACCACGCACTGCACTACTACGATACAAACCGCCACCACCGTAACCGCCAGACGTCGAGGGACGCTCGTATCCGCGATCGATAGTAAAACTAGTTTGCTGGGGCTCGCGGAAGCTAGAGGCGTACGACGGTGTGGCGTATGACGAGGAAGTGCGAGAGGAGGAAGAGGAAGTGCTGGGCCTACCCATGCTAGAGAGGAGACGGCGAGTAGTAGACGGTTGCTCGAAACGAGAGGAGCCTAGAGGGCTGACAGAGCGGTGGTCATCGTAAGAGTGCTTGTTAGTATAAGCGCGGGGGCGCTCAGAAGCGCGCATCGGGCTCAGATCACGGTACTGGTACCGACTATCATATGGATCGCGCTGGGATGCAGCGCGGCCGAGTCTAGAGCTACCCGTTGTCTCACGACGCGGTTGACTAGTGTAGTCGCCATAAGGTTGAGAGAAGGGCTCGGTCATTCTGCTGGAGCTGGATGCGCCATAGCCGTAGGGATCACGGCTAGAAGACTCATACGTGTCACGGCGTGAAGATCGACCGGAGCTAAAAGGGTTGTCGCCACCGAAGAAGGATCCGAAGGGCATGTTGGCTTACTGAAATCGGGATTTGGTTGGTGTGTTTGTTGGAATAGGTGGATGAAGACTGTATTGGTCTTCGAGGTGTGTAGGTGCGTGTGTGCGTTGATGCGATGCCTTCAACTAGGAGCCATACTGGGGACTCTTTTATACAATCAAGTCCATCGTATTCGTGACGAGACAGTGCGGGTGAGACCATGGTGTTGATGAACGATATCTTGGGCCAGCGTGTGGTGTCGAAGAACATACGGCAGAGTGCTAGATCAATGTGTCGTGTGAATGTATATACCTGCGCCACTGTGAATGAGGAATGTGTGTAGTGAATCAACGGCGGGAATGAAGCAGTGCAAGGTTGAAGATGCGGTTAGGCACTAGAAGGAGAGAGAAGTTGTCTCATCGAAGGGACAGTCATTCACTAGGTGATTGCGTCATGGATCAGCTTTGTGTTTGGCGAGGCTACGACGTAGTATTGTAGAACATAATACGCGATCCATCCTCGCATGTCGTTCAAACCCAAGTTAATACGAGTCTGCGATGGAAAGGGGCTTCCGTCTTCGGTCTTGTAACCAGTGGCCAGCTCATCATCAGAGTCTGGGATGACGGGTCGGTTCCTCTTTCCCCGAGTACGATGTCTGGGAGATGTCAGCGGTTATCGAACATGGTTGTGGGTATGTGCTTACGATACGGGCGTTGGGATGGTGTCGTGGTCAAGAGTCGCAGTAGAAGAACTCGAAGAACGGCGCGAGCGGCGCTGCGTCATAAGGCCACAACAAAAAAGGTCCATGGAAGGTGAATGCGGGTCGGTGCGCTCTTAATCCTGATCATAGGCTCGCGAGGACTCGCCAGCATCCGAGACTGGAGGGCGCGTGACTTTGACACGCTTGTTGGCCTTGGACTTCGTCTTCGTCCCAGGTGCCATTGTGTGGCTGTGAGGTTGTGAATGATTTGGTGGATGTGAAACAGAGTTCGAATGAGTGAGCTATACTCTGATAACGAGGATATCAATTCGGGAGTATCAAATAGGACGAATACGAAAGAGGTGATGGATGTGAAAACTGCGCAGGAAGTGAGGAGCAGAACCAGAACCAGGCTGCAGACGAAGACAGCCCCGGGGCCAGAGACTAGTGCCACAACCGCTATGACCATGCGTTGACGTAGCATCGGACGATTGCAAAGCGTTGAGGCAGACCATTGACCGTGTTGGGTTAGTGAATCGACAGGAGGCAGGTGCGAGCGATGGATGCGGCAGCGAGCAGCCTCGCTCACCCCGAGAAGCTGCTCGAACGAGAAGCGACCTCTGGTGCCAGGTACGCAATGTCTTCCCAGCTTCTAAGAGGTCCTTGATGCAGTTGTCGTGATGGGGAAGCGTTGTTAAAAGAAGTTGTAAAAGATATCGCATCGATGGGAAAGCGCATCCACTGGGCTGTTTGGTGATTGAATTTGTGTTCCTTAGGATAACAACATAGTCTTCGTAGGATACCGAATGCCCTCCGTCCCCGACTGCTCCGCGACGAAGATCGCTTTACACATATCCTCTCTACAACTCCAATACCCACCTTGCATCTACGTCTACGCAACATTCTCCATCAACCCCGCCCCCACCGTCCTCCCCCTCTCCCGAAGCACAACCCTCATCCCCTCCTCCACCGGCAACTCCCTCTCCAACTGCACCACCACCCTCGCCACCTCACCCGGCTTAACAATCCTAGGTTTCTTCTTCACAACCTCACCCGTGAACTTATTCAGCTTAGCACTCAGCGTCCTGATCCCCGCAGGCGAGTTGAGAGTACTCCGAAACACCTCTACAGGCATCGGCAGAACGTGTTCGAAAGCGAGGAGCTTGGATGTGAATGCCTTGACGAGTTTGACGGGGTCGCTACGGGCGCATACGATGTCGCCTTGGCGGAGGTGGACGGGGTCGATGTCTGTGAGGTGGAGGGTGGGGATTTGGCCGCATACGGCCCAGTCGACGGGGGCGTCTTGTACTTCGATTGACTTGATGGTGGCGGTTTCGTTGGCGGGGAGGGCGAGGATGACGTCGCCTACTTGCAGGGTGCCGGCGTCGATGCGGCCTGATATGCTGAGTGGGGAGCGAATGTCGCCGCGGAAGACGTCGGCGACGGAGAGGCGGAGGGGCTTTGTGAAGTTTCGGGATGGGAGGTCGATGCGTTCCAGAGCTTCTAGCAGGGTTTCGCCGGTATACCAGTGGGCGGCGGAGTTCTCGATCTTCTTGACGACGTTCTCTCCTGTCAGGCCTGCGAGCGGGATGAAGGTTATACGCTTTTCGAGGAAGCTGGCTTCTGTAAGGAAGGCAGTCATGCGTTTTGAAATGTCGTCGAAGCGTGCTTTTGACCATCCAACAGTGTCCATCTTGTTCACGGCCACGATGATATGTTGCATGCCCATGCTGCGCGCGATCAAGATGTGCTCTTTGGTCTGCCCCTTAAGACCAGACTCAAAGCTGTTCGTACTTGCGTCGATGACCAGGACGGGAAAGTCGGCTTGTGATGCACCTGATATCATGTTGGGGATGAAATCCTTGTGTCCGGGCGCATCCAGGATGGTGAATTTGGTCTTGTCGGTCTCGAAGTAGTTTGTAGCAATGTCAACGGTGACACCACGACTCCGCTCTTCGCTTGTTTCGTCCATGACCCAAGCAAGCGCGAACGAAGATTTGCCGATGGTCTCTGCTTCTTTCCGTAACTTGTCTATTGACCGCTGGTCGATGACTTTGAGATCGTAGAGCAACCGCCCCATGAGCGTACTCTTGCCGTGATCGACGTGGCCTGGCGAAGTCAACACAAGATTTTCATAGCATCAACGATGAACCTTCACTCACCAAGTACTACAAAGTTCGCCAACCGCTTCGAGGCGCTCTTCTCAAACTCATCCACGACGTTTAAGTTCTTGCTCTTCACTCTCGGTTCGTCGGCCACGGTTAGCTTCTCGACCGATTCGGTCAGGTCACCGTTCGTTTGCCTTTTCTTCTTCTTTGGTGTTGTTCCTGTATGATTTAGAGATGTTCAAAAAGAAGTTGTATCAAAATCTAGTGACGTCCGCCACCTGCGCCCTTTGCCTGTGCTGCCCGCACAATGTCATCCGGACTCGGCCCAGCAAAAGCACCAGTGCCGTCATACGATTTGTACGCAGCAAAAGGTAGTGGAACCTCTTGTAGCGGTGCTTGGGGGTGCTTCGATGACTCGTCAGAGCCGCAAAGGGTGGAAGCGAACATTGAGGCGGTGGCGCGTTGAGCTGGCGATTCGACGACTACAGCAGGCTGGGGTGCTTGGGGCTCTTCTATGTCGGGTTCTTTCGGGGCTTCTGGTGCTGGCGATGGCGACCGTCTGCGGATAGGGTATCGAGAAGGCCGAGCTGGGCCAGTGCCGCAGAGAGAAGGATTGCCACCCTCCTGGTTCTTCATCGAAAGCTTATCCAGCATGGCGATCGCCGAATCCGCGTCATTGTTGGCTTTCGAGGCAGCAGCTTCCGCGTCTTCTCGTTCCTTTCTCCGCTTCGCCGCAAGAGCAGCCAGCTTCGAGGAGCCTCCCAACAAGCCGCATTTGTAGTGTGGAGGATCGACGGCGATGACGCCCAGTCGCTCGGGTGGTACGTTGCCCCAGGGCACATCCCAGAAGAAGTCTGTGACAGCGTTGGTAGGCATCGCATCGAGATTGAGGCAACGGTGGAGGATGACAGCGGGGCAGCAGACGCGTCTACATAGCTAGAGTGGAGTGCAAGTGAAGAGATGAGTGCAGTGAGCGTGCTTACCTGTCGTAACCGGCGCCTTCTCCTCCGCCACACTAGCAGCCTGATCGAACCTCGACACCGGCTTAACCTTCTCCTTCTCCTGCTTGGCCTTCTCCTCCCTCGGTTCCCCCACCCCAAGCCTATTCTTCAAATAACTAACACTCTTCCCAACATCATAGTAGTAATGCCACAGCGCCTCTTGTATCTGCTCGTCGCTCGTAAAGTCGCTCTTATCCCCCAGCGCCTCGCGTACTCTTATGGTACCTGCACGCATCTGCTCTTTATCGTCTTCTGTCATGCCGCCGTCTCCTGCATCGGCTCCACCAGCTCCGGCTTCTTCTTCCTCGTAGTAATCGTCATCGTCGTCGTAGATGTCGTCGTCATCGTAGTCGACGTTGCGCGTGCGTGAGAAGCCGCTTTTGGGAGGCATCGTGGCGGTAGTATTACGCTAGTAAATCGAGGTATGTGGGAGATGTTGGTTGCGCGCGTCGTGGATGAGTCGTTTCGCAGGCGTGTAGAAATGTTTCGCGAGAGGCAGCTTTCTAGTGTGAATTATCGCGTCCCTTGGTTGACGTCGGTGGTGGGGCTTGCCTTGACGTTTAGCGCGGCTGCTATTTGCCCCGCGCTAGCTGGGAGCTTTGGGCAAATGCAATGACGATGATTCGTTTACTTTTCACTAAGACAAGAGAGCAGCAATCATCATGGAAATTGTTCGATTCAAGTTCAAGCTCGCCAACAGCTCGACACACCCGTCGAAAGATACAGCAGTGGGGTATAGTATTAGTGGAAAGAGACAATGCTGAAAACCCTGGCCCGACACTCGCCCTTCGCCCGCTGTATTCAAAAAGATTGTTTTTGTGGTTTTCTGACCCTTTTCTGATGCGGCGTCTCCTCAACTCTGCGGTGATGCCCAGTGGCTTCTCTTAAGCCGAGAAAGAAGCTTCCTATTTCTCCGCCTTCTCCTCAACGGCGGCTGGGGCAGCAGTGGTAGCGGTGGGCTCAGCGACAGGCGCAGGCGCAGGAGCAGCGGGAGTAGGATCCGCAACCGCAGGGGTTGGTGCAGGGGCGACGGGCTCCTCAACCTGCGCAACGGGAGCTGGTGCCGCAGCTGGTGCAGCGGGCGCAGCAGCCTTGTCCTCGCCAAAGTTGGGCTCGTCGAACATAGGACCGCTTGTAGCGCTCATGCCGGCAGCGGGCTGGCTGGTAGGCACAGCAGGCATTTCCACGGGGGCAGCAGGTGCAGGTGTATCGGTGGCTTTAGCCTCAGTATCCTTGGGGGCCTCGGTGGCAGTGGGCTGAGATTCGGCAGCAGTCGGGGGAGCGGGCGCGACGGCACCAACGGGTTCGGGGGCTGGAAGATGATGCGTTAGTCTGGGTATCCTGAGCGATAAAAGAGATATAAGAAATACTAGTGTAAGCAAATGTCGTATCTCGCATAAGTCGTAACGTGCTGGTGGAAGTGCGCTGATGCTAACACATAGCCATCCATCTGGTGCAAGAGTCCCACACCTAGATGGGGCCGTTCCACTGGTTGTCTAGGTCGACCTTCTGTCGCCGCCTAGAGCCATCGCAGGCTTCGTTCCCGCGGTACGGTAGTGGACTGGAGTGTGAACGAGATGTAAACCTACTGGACGTGGCCTTCTTGACCTCAGTCAGGGCCGCAGCTTCATCCTTCTTCACCTCGCTCTGAGCTGGATCTGAAGCTGGAGCTGCAGCGGGCTCAGCAGGCGCTGGCACTGGCGCAGCGGGCTCGGCGCTGGTAGCCGCGGGTGTCGTCTCGGTCTTTGCGGGCTCGGGCGCAGTCGCAGGAGCTGGGGCAGCTGGCGTAGTCTCGGTGGGCTTGGTCTGCGCAGGCGTAGCAGCAGCGGCTTCACCCGTGGCCGTGGGCTTTGGCTCTTCCTTCTTGGACTTCTTGCCCCTGAAGAGACCCTTGAAGGCCTTCTTCATCTGGTCCATGGCGTCGAGTGCTGTATGAAAGATGTGTCAGATAGCGATTCTGTGGGTGTGCTCGTGATCACACCGAATAGCGTGGACGATCATGGCTTGTGGGGGGTAGGAGTTTGCGCGGATACAAGCAGACATCCAAGTAGCCAACTGCCACGACAAAGTTTGCAAAGATGCAAGCGCATCGAATCCGGAGATGGACTCGATTTGAAGAGTGGAAATGGATGAGGATCGCACTTACGAACTCCCGGCATGCTGACGACGGTCCTAGCTAGCTGCTAGATAAGCTATTGAGGGTTGAGGGATAGCACAAGCGTGCGTAAAGAGAACCGGGAAAAGAGATGCAATGGATGAGTCGCTAACGGCGGAGGATATCTAGGTCGCGAAGGAGCGTGATGATGACAGCGAGGCGCGCGGAGGATGTCGAGTTGACGAAGCTCTGTTGTTCTAGCCGGGACCCTGACACGCTAGCCAATTCTCCACCTCCGCACTATGCACGCCAGATGCACACCATGCCACCAAAAATAGCGCCTTCATGCAACGGTGTCTGCACGCAATCAGCCACCGTTGGTGTTTCACCTGTCGCTCGAGTACACTACAGCCATGCAGGATAGCCTCGAGTTAAACCATCGCGCCTTCCGTTCCCAAGGCTGCCAACGAGGCCGCCGATGCCACAGAGATTAGACGCCGCTTCTGGTTAGCGCTGACTCGCCCTGCATCGACGACGATCGGAGATTTTGTGGTTTATCGTAACACGTGAGCTGCACAACACCACACACAATATCTTCCTCGAGGTAGTATACCTTGCGCATTGCAGACGTCTCAACATGTAGTGTTTTTGCGATGCTACTATAGCATCGGCTTAAGTTTACGCAGCACCGAGGATACACATGGATAACGTCACCAAGCACAGGGCAGAGGGCCTGAATTCTGGCTCATGCTGATGATGATGAACCGAAAAGGCCCTTTTTCTTTTAGATGTCCATCCGTTGCGGAGGCTACGGAAATGTCAGTCAAAGGATGCGTACTCTAAACTTGGCGAAATGTCGCCTTGCTATCTTTGGACTCTCCTTGCATTAAGATGACAATGTCATTGTAAGCCGCGGGGTATCCTCAAAAAGGTGTCCAGTCCAAGGCTCTCTTTGCAACGATATGGATTTCAGCAACGCGACACGGGTGGACGATCACTTGAGGCCGGCGTTTGCAGTATTGGAGAGCAGCCTCATCGTACAGTGCGTCGTGGCCATAGCTGCGATATGTGTCTGCACGAGGATATGGTCGTCGTACGTCTTCAGATCCATCAAGTACGGCAAAGGCCATAATGTGTTACCACCAACACTGCCGTATTGGATTCCAGGGCTCAGACATGCTTTCTCTATGGCCTATGATTCACATGGCTTCCTGGCCAAGTGCATGCAAGTACCCATGGACAACTGTGCTAAACTGTCACATCATAGCAGAACTAACATGGTAGCAGGAACGAATACGGCGACGGCTCACCCTTCTTCCTTTACGGCGCGGGCGAAAGACTACTCTTCATCCTCGACCCCGAGCACATCAAAGGCGCCCTCAACAACTCCGCCGAACTAGACCCTAACCCCTTCATCCACGACAAGATCATGGGCGCACTAATGAGCAGTCCCAAAGCCGCCATCGACTACTACAACTCCCCAGAAAGCAACACAGACTACATCCAGACGACACACATCCGCCAGCACACCACTGGCTCCAATCTCGGTCTCCTCGTCCAACGCCTCTTCGACGTCATGAAGCGCACCATCTCTGAAACCCTCGCCGAAACCCCTGATGGCACATGGCACGAAATCCCCGACCTTTACGCCTTCCTCGAATACCATCTTTCGTATGGCATAACCAAGACACTGCTGGGCAGTTCGATTATCGAGTCTTATCCAGAAATTATAACAGATCTCTGGATCCACATAGAAGCCACTGATCAATTCTTCATGGGCCTCCCCCGTTTCGTCATCCCAAAATCATACGCCGCTCGTGACCGCCTCCTCTCCGCAATCCGCAAATGGACCATAAAATCCGAAGCCTTACGCCAGGCCAACGCCGTAAACACCGTGTGGGACCCAGTCGCGGGTTCGGGCTTGCTCCAAGAGCGCGAGAAACTGTATAGCGAAATGCCTGGCCACGGCATCGAAGGCAGGTCCGCTCAGACTCTCGGTTTACTCTACGGCGGAACTAGTTTAACCGTACCAGTCACATTCTGGTATCTATTCGAAACGCTGCGGAATCCGGAACTACAACAGTGTGTGTTGTCTGAGATGAAGAACCACGTAGACGAGGAGACAAAAGCGTACAACTTCATGCAACTCACCTCGCGCCCGCTGTTCCAGAGTCTCCACGCCGAGACGACACGGATGTACAGTTCCAACCTCGCGGTTCGAGAAGTAACGAGTGACGTGTGGAAGTTAGATGGGAAATACACCGTACCCAAAGGAACCCAAGTCTTCATCAGCCATAAATTCGCCGGCCAATTCACCCAGGGTTGGCGTTCCATCCGCCCTCAAACTCTTGCCAAACCTCTGGATACCTTTTGGCCTGAGCGGTATCTCGTCAACACCTCCACCTCCACTCCCTCCGACAAAACCGATAACCGCTCAAAATTCAGCGACGCAGGTCTAAGCGGTAGCTGGACTTCTTTCGGCGGCGGCGAACATAAATGCCCCGGTAGGCATTTCGCACGTAACATCGGCATTGTGACGTTGACGGTTTTGATGGGCGTGTTTGAGATTGAAGTGAGTGATTTGGAGGCGGCGAGGAGGTTGGATCCGGGGAATAAGAGGAAGGCGTTTGGGACGATGAGGCCGAGGGAGAGGATTGCGGGGAGGGTTAGGCGGAGGGTTTAGGGGAGGGGGTGGAGTGGGGGGAGGATGGGGTTCTGGGGTGAAGTATACATGATCTTCTCCAGCTCTCAATAATCAAAGTCTTCAAACACCACTTTCTGTCCATCCAGCCACCCAGTCACTTCCTTTCTCATCCCCTTTCCAGCACACACATACCACGTCTCAGCCTGCACATCCTGTACATCGCTTTTCATCATCCTCCTCTCCACCACATCCGCCTGCGCCTTGATCTCATCTCTCATCGTAGCAAGCTCACCCTCTACAGCCCGGCCAGTCAAGAACACCTTCGCACACTTCCCCAGCCCAGGATACCGCTTGAATGTATCCAGCACCAACCCCACATCCTCCCCCCTCACCGCCCACAGCAACACGAACCCGCCGTTTTGTAAATCCAGCCCACCGATTTGACCAAACAGCGGCGTGACACCCACACCCCCAGCCACAAACACGTTTCTCCCCTCTCCAGCCCTAGCACTCACGACTTTAAACTCCCCTCCCACCCCCAAAACACCCACCTCCAGCCCCGCCCGCTCATTCTGCTGGAACAGAAACTTAGTCACAGCCCCCACTTTTCGGATGGTAATCTCAAACTCCTTCTCTTTACCCGCGTCTCCTCCATCCCGTGTCGGTGCAGAGGAAATCGTAAACGTCCTAACAAAATCATCGTTCAAACTCGCCGGATCCTCATCCCGCATATGCTCATATCCCACATCGAGGTCTTGGCTGAAATCCAGCGCGATCCACTGACCAGGCGCGTATGTGAGGCCGCCATTGACGGAGAAAGTGAAGCGCGCGATGGTTGGTGTGAGGATCTCTTTTTTTGTGAGGAGGGCTGTTTGGCGCGTGGATTGGGAGGTGCTGGATAGTGCGCCGCGGATGTTGCCTTCGGTAGCTAGTGTGCGGACGAGTGGGTTGTACGGACTTGGTGTTTTCTTTGTGCCGCGGAATGGTAGACCGGTTTTTACATAGCGGCATTCTGAGATTGTGATTGTAACGGCGAGGTTGCTGCCTGGGAGGAGGGCGGAGGCGTCTGCGCCGGCGAGGATGGAGGTTGTGCCTGTTATATACACAACATCTCCGGTCTCGTAGTCTGGAAACACAAGCCCGATTTTCGGGTCTAGCATCAGGTTGCCGAGGGATTGGTAAAGCCGGTTCCCAGAATACTCGGGGTAGGCGAGGGTAGTTGGGGAGATGATGCGGACGAAGCCCGGTGGGCCGCCGCGGTGGTTGACGTCCATGTCGTCTTCTGTGCTGGTGGAGAGGAAGAACATGTCGGATCTGGAGATCAACGTCGTTCCTTCGGCGGATAACGATGAGTCTTGTGATACGAGTTCTGGGTTTGTAGGCATGGGTCGTATTTCGTACTGATTGAGGTATTTTGGGCAGTTCCCGAGACTTTGTTCGATCTTGGTAACGAGTTGGAGTTGTGTTTGTTTCCTGTTTTCCTCGCCTTCTACTTCGACTTCGACGTCTTTTATCGTACCTGCGATCATGCGTCCAGCGGTTTTGACTCTCTTTCTTGTCATCAGGTCGATGGCTAAACCTGCTACTAGCTTCCCACCGTCTTTCGCCTGAGTTGTCTTGCTTTCCCCACCTTTCTCGCTACCGCCCACGAGCGCTTGCACAACAGGATCATGCTTGCCGTCAACCAGAGTGCGCGTACCGATGAACCCACCACCAAGCGGCTCTGAGAAACCAGGTTCGCCACCCCATAGTGTCGTCCAAGGTCGATCCTGTGCATCTAGAGTCCCGAATGCGAGCAGAGGAGCGCGCTGGAACATGAACGCTGCTTGTGGTGTGAGCATGGCTGATGTTGGATTGTCTTGAGGCGGAATGCGGAGGAGGCGGTGCATCTTCTCCTCGCCCTCATTCCAGGGCATGCCTATCGAGAAAGACATGTTGATAGCTTGTGAAGTGAACCTGAGGGACGTTTTCGTGGTGTGTGAGGTCAGTTGCTCGGAGTGTTGGGTCCCGGCTCGAGGTTATATAGCTTGTGCTGCTAGAAAGAACCATTGGGTGTTATGCTCTGGCGAAGAGGCTCATCTATTGATGTTGGTGCCGTCGGCATTCATTCTAATAACGCTTTGCATCGACTTGTTGAGGTGTCATCCGCAGGGCGCATTGGTGGTGATGCCGCGGCATGTCGCCATCGGCGGCATCTGAATAGTAATGGTTAAGGTCGGCCCTACATGCGGGGGAAGGGAAGCTAGTCCAAACTAGTGGGGAGGCCTTACAAGAAGGAAGCAGCACGCTTATGAAGCATGACCGGCATGGAATAACGCGTCAATTACAGACACCTGCACCTTATACAAGGAAAAAGCCGAACATGTCTGCAGCCTACATTAACATGAAAACCTGCAAAGTAGGTGTCCTCACGTCGATGTAGGCTCTAGACCTGTTCAGATTTTTCTAAGGTTGGCGTGCCTGTGAAATCTGGCGCAGCTGTCTTGCCGCCCAGTCAACATCTTTGATCGAAGTATCGTGGACATATTCACTGACAACCTACCACCTAACTATGCTCACTAACAATCATCTCCGCAGCCCTCTCCGCAATCCCATAAACAAGCGTCTGCAAATGCGCACTCGGCAAAAGAGGAATAACACTCGCATCCACCACCCTCAACCCCTTAGTACCATAAACCTTCAACTCCGCATCCACAACACCGCCATCCTTCTCCGGCAGCAGCGCCGCAGTACCAATAGGATGATAAATACTCAACGTATTCGCCAGCGCGTATTTGCGCCAATCCGCATCCGTCTGCACAGCACTGCCCGGTTCGTACTCATTTGTCCAGACCTCGCTCATGGGCGCGGTGGAAGCGATCTTACGCAGGTATTTAGCAAGGTTTGTGGCGGCTTCGAGGTCGTAGGGGTGGGAGAGGTAGTTTGGGTTTATGAGCGGTTTGTCGCTGATGTTAAGGGAGGAGATGTGGACGTTTCCTTTGCTGAGGGGGTGTTGGACCACGCCGATTAGTGCGAATGTGCCGATGCCGAATTGGGTGGAGTTGGCAGCGGGATAGCCTTTCAGGCCTGTGTAGCCGTCTGAGAAGATGACTTCTAGTTGGGGTACCTTTGTGCTGAGAGCGGGGGAGAAGTATGATTTCTTCAACTTGTCGGTTGCGGACGTCAATCTCGCGTCGCTGTCAACGAGGTTGCGGAGCGTGGATGCAGTGGAGTTGCTGACGGTACCCCATGGGAAGTATGCGTACCCGCTGGCGGTGTAGTCGTAAAGTGAGACCTCATCCGCGTTGTAGAGGGCTAGCTCGGCAGCCGCGCGAGTGGCGTTCTTGAGGACGTCGAAGGAAGAGTATTCGGGTTTCAGTTGGTAGGAGATTTGGATGCGGATGTGGTCTTGGAGGTTCTCGCCAACCGAAGGTAGGTGCTTAACAACGGGAATACCGAGCTTCTTGAGCAGAGTAGAGTTGCCGACACCGGAGTGTTCCAGAAGACCAGGAGTTTGGAACGATCCAGCCGAGAGAATGACCTCCTTTCGCGCGGTAATTGTTGTACCGTCTTCCAGGGTGACGCCAACGGCAGTCTTTCCTTTGAAGTTGATCTTCGCCACACGCGTGTCTAGTTTCAAGACGAGGTTATCCTTGGCGAGTTTGAGGTATTCTGGGGCGTAAGAGCGAGTGTAGTTGGGGCTGACGTTGCTCGGTTGGGTCGAGACGCCGATGGGGTTACCGTTTAGACTCTCTCGGTTTGTCGCCAAGCCGAGGCTGTTCATGGTGGGATACCATGAGGACTGGTGACGGGGAAAGATCCTGTTGATGAGCGTGCGGATGGGCCCCGTTGTGCCGACTCCCTCGGTGCCGTAGGCGGGCGACGGTAGGAATGTCTCGCACTTCAACATTGCAGCGTACAAGTTCTTCCAGTTCCATCCTTTGTTGCCTAGCTGCTTCTCCCATGCGTCCAGTTCGTACTCGGAAGTCCTGTCCCATGTCATGAGATTGAGCGCAGAGGATCCTCCGAGGACTTTGCCACGGTTCTGCGCAAAAACGCGGTTGTTGGCGCCGGGTTGGGCAATGGTAGTGAAGTTCCAGTCATATTTGCCACCAAGTGTTGACCCTTTTCTTCCTGGGACGCTGATACCTGGTTCCTGACGGCCATCGGGTCCAGCTTCTATGACGAGGACGTTGAGATCTGGGAGTCCGAGACTAATGCGTGAAGCGACTGCGAGACCTGCAGTTCCACCTCCAATTACAACCTACATCGTCTGTTAGATCATCTTCGGAGTTGGGATGGAACCTGTTTGCCTCGCGAGACAACATACAAAGTCATAAGAGCTGGCATTAACCTCTCCCTTTACCTCCCGCTCAACAACTGCAGCACTACCACACTCCAACAGCGCGAACGCTAGCAAAGTGGACGTTTGTAACTTCATAATCGCGTCCCGTGGAAAAGCAGCACTCTCTCAAAAGACTGAATAGCCGACGCAGGACTTGGAGACCGGTAAATCGCCGCCCTCGAGCATACCAGCAGAATATAAATTGCTTGTCAGCGCTACTGAACTAGGAAAAGCATGCTAGCGACATCGAGATCTTGGGCCGAGATTCAAGATTCCATATGCAGGTGCGGGCCTGATATCGTGTATCCATTTTATCCGATGCGAGACGGGACAGGGGATGGGCACAATACCCACTCTTTGCCTGCGTCCTTACGCCGTCTACCGGGGATCTCGTATGAGTAATCCGGATGCTTCATGGGAGCTTCAGTGCTTTCTGGTGCTCTCGAAGCGGTGCGGTCGCGATCCCTGGCGTTGTCGCTATGCTGAGAGCCATCCCATCGGGAACATGATATGGCGCCCGGGGACATGGTGAAGACTTGTTCGACTACTCAGCCGCAATGTGGGTCCGGGAGTTGATGAACGGGAACTAGACGCTTTATTGCATGATGCGTGAGCCGTATTCCACACTGGTGGCAACGGTCCATGGTTTTTGAACACCCCCAAATCTGCCGCCAACGCTACGTTTCCGTTGTTCCGAGCATGCGCGAGCGGTAGAAGTGCGTGTAGCAAGAACGTGGTAAAGAGGCAATCATCCGTCAAATGAAATCATGATCAAAAGCTGTAGAACACCGAAACGCCCAAGGGGGGAGGCGCGCTAGTCGGGTGCCTGAGATCCTCTATCAGCAGGAACGAACAAGGCTATCCTCACGACAATACACCGCAACTGCGAGACAACATTCTACCATGGGATATTGATACACTTATAGCTGTTACACATGTCTACCGTCCAAAAGGTAGCATCTCGGCCCAACCGCCGCAACACGAGAAAACTGAGCTGCCCAGACCAGCCAGCTGGACCCCTAGTTTAGTCAAAACTCCGCGTCTCAACATGGACATGACGGAGATGCGATCTTTGCTCTACCACTAACACCTCTATCATTGTCTTCTACATACTTCATCTTTGCCGACAACGCCAAACAGCACGTCACATTCTAGCCCACGATGGCACCGCGCAAGACGCGGGTGAAGCCCACAGCCTACCCATTCCTACCCTTCCACGTCATACGATGCGCGCAACTACTTTCTTCGCTCGTAGTAGCGAGTATAATGTTTTACTTCCTGCGTGAATTGGCGCATGATGGGTATAGGTTGCCGTGGACGTTTATCTTGGTGAGTCGTTACCTTACTTCGTCCTGGCTATTTACCTACTACATGCGTTTATTGCATTACTAACTCCCACCCAGCTAATGACTGTATCCCTCCTCACCCTTGCCGCACTCACAACCACGATCGTCCTACACTTCCGCCACGGCCTATCCGCGTCCCTCAACCTGATTCTCAATAGCGTCCTCACGCTCCTCTGGGCTGTATCATTTGCTTTGCTGGCGTGGTGGTGTTCAGGTACATTGGCACACGTCTGCGACGCGGACAGCTGGGAATCAGACACCGGGGTTAGCGTGTGCAGGATGTACAAGGCGCTATTCAGCTTCGCGTTGCTAGGCTTTGTGGCAACCGGGTGCGCGTTAGGGTTGGATGTCAAGGTCATGAGGGGCACGAGGACGAGGGGCGTGTTTCAGCAATTGGATGTGCTAAATGGAGGGGAGGCGAAGAGAGATGAAGAGGATACAGGAAGGGACATCAACCCTAATCCCATCGCTGTGCGGGCGCAACGGGGTAGAGGCGGAGACGGGTACGCGCTGCCTGAGGAGCAGTTCGAGTACAACGACATTGGATATCACGGGGCAGCGGGCGAGGTTGGACAAAGCAGGATATAATCCCTATAAAAATGCCATGAAAAATAATCTCATCTACTCAAATGCCATCTCAACGCCGCCCAAATGCTGGCCTGAAGCCGGGTATCACAGTACTAGAAAACTAGAAAACGTCGTCCATGATGACATCTCTGCTCATGGCTGCCGTCGCGGCATGCTCAGTGCCCACATCCGCATCCATGGACATGGACGGAGCTTCGCGCGCGGGAATCTCGTCCTCGACAAAGACACCCAGGCCACCGAATGCTTCGCGTAGTGTCCGACTGCAGTAGTCTTGCAAGCTGTGTCCTCCCACCAGATGCGCCGGATCTCGCTTCATACGCGCGTACCAGTCCACCTCGTAGCTGTCCTGGAGGACGTAGTATTGTGGCGCGATGGTGTAGCCGCCGAATGGGTCGAAGGGTGCTTCGACGGGTGGCGCGACGCGCTTCTTCAGTCCGCGGATTGCGAAACCCGGGTCCACGTCGTCTTTGATGCCGGTGCTCTTGTTGCGGGCGGCGGCTTCTAATTCGGCTTTTTGGAGGGCCTCGAATTTCTTTAGTTTCGCCCACGTTGCGTCTACGTCGATGTTGAGGATGAGGTTCCAGTTGATTTCTTCGACTTGCTCGAGGTAATCGTTGTAGTCGCGGAGGGACTCGAAGTCGTCTTCTGTTTTGTGCATGCTGTAGTTTGTTAGCCAGACGTCGTTGTTATGCGTCAATAGCACCTACATCTTCATGACCTTCTTCCTCAGATCCACCTCCCGCTCCACCTTCAGATCCTCAAACGTCGCCCTCCGAAAGTTCCGATACGCCAGCGTCTTTGCACATCCAGCAACAGGACATATACTGTTGCCCTTGCCAAAGAGCCGATCCACGCAGGTATCGCACATTTTGTGGTAGCATATCGGGTTGATCTTGAACTGCATGTTGGAGTTGAGGAAGCGCGACGACCTGCATACGGGGCAAGAGTCTGATGCATCGTCAGCGAGGGAACGTGGGGGTTGTGACTGCTGTAAAGACAAGTTGTAGAGGGTTTTGGAGAGAGACGCACCGCCATCTGGTTTGGACGCGTCGGCGCCGCGCGCGGATTTCGACATGGCGGGTATGAGGCGGAGGCGAGGGAGCTGCGAGGATGGGGCCGAGGGATCTTGAGGTTTGGTGCTGACTCAGCGGGTGGAAGTCGCTGGTCGTCTTACGAGATTGGGAGCATGACTAGAAGTAGATAGAAATGTAGACCAGGGGAAACAAGACTGAGTCTGAAGTCCAGGAACCGCTCCTGTCTGACAGACGACATACCGACGATCTGTATGCGTGGCTTGCATGGTTTCCCTTGTGGGGCCTAACGCCAAGACAGACGCTTTTTCTCGTACTCAAAATTCCTGCACCTTTCCTTCCTCTCCAACCCACTCACCACATCAGCAAAAATGGCAGCCTCAACACAGAGCGCCCTAGAGGAGATTGAGCGCCGCCGTGTGCAGCTGCAGCAAAATGTCGATAAGCTGCGCAAAGCCCTCTCCCACTGGACGACCTGGGAGGCTGAGTATGAGGCGCTCAAGGAAGAGATCCAAGGCGCCAGCGACCCTTCACCCTCACAGATACGTGAGATGGCACGCGACCTCGACCTTACCCTGCTGGACCACAAGGAAGTCGAGGAGCTGCTTTGCAAGAACTCGCCCAAGGAACGCACTGCTAACCAAGTTATTGACATGATCTCTAGACGCATTGACTATGTTCGGACGAGCAGTGCTACTATCGAAAAGAACCTTGATGCTGCCGAGAAGAAGCTTGCTGGTGTCGATGTTCTGTTGGAGCCAGGCATGGACAATGAAGAGGGCGAGCCGATGATGGACATTGAGGAAGAACTGGATGACGAGGGCAACGAAGTTTCGAGCTCTGTGAATCAGACGGGCAAGGCTGCAGCTGAGCTTGTTGAGGTCCTACGCAAGGCTGGTGTCCAGAAGGCGGAGCTAGAGAAGAAGAACGCAGCAGAGGCGCAAGAAGCTTCTCCAGATGCGCCGTCCACGTCTACGCCAACTTCACACACCACACCAGAGTCGAAATCTAGTCCGTCCTCCTCCGAAAACACGCCCACTCTACCCTCCTCCCAACCCTCAGACCCAGAGCCTGTCAAAAAGTCAGTGTCTTTCGCCGAGGAGATCGACGTCGAACCCACCCCGAAAGCTACGCCACAACCTGCACAACCTGACTACGAAGCAAAATTCTCTGTCGATGAGGATCTCACGCAGGACGACTACGAGAGCTTGGCCAATGCCATTATACCAGACGATGAGTCTGCAGAGGAAGCTGAGCTGAGACGGCAAATGCTTCAGTATGGCATGTCGGAAGTCGGACAGATTGTCGCTGAACTCGACCTGGACCAGCCTACTGCGTCATACTCTGACGAAGAGGATGATGACGACTATGGCGACTACGACACTGAGGACGACGAAGAAGAAGACGAGTATGGCCGCAGCACCAAGCCTGTCATCACCGAGGACTATCGCAAACAGATGATGGAACTTGAGAAGAAGCTGGGCGCTCGCATGCTTGAGAATGTAGGGCCTGAGTCGGGCAAGCCATCTCTCGAAGACCACATCGGAGACATTCGCACCATGAAAGTGAAGAGCGACGATCAGTTCGATGAGTCCATGGCTTCTCCTGCGACAATGCCGGCGCCGGCTGATACAAAGGACTCGAAGAAGAAGGGAGTGCGCTTTGCCGACGACCTGGACATATCTGAAGCGCCAAAGCCAGTACAAGAACCAGCTGGGGCCGCGCGGTTACCTATTAGATCGACAACGACCATATCCGATACCATTGTCGAGCGGTCTGCCGTCCCTTCAGCCCCGGTAGAGCCACCCAAACCCGCCAAGGTGTCCAGGTTCAAGAGTGCCCGCGCTGCGACGAACACTCCTCCCCAGATGCTGCCAACACCTCCGGTTCCAGAAGCACCGCCTGTGCCAAGTGGCCCTGCTGGACGAACACTAGCCACTACCATTACCGAGCACGCCCCTCTTCCCTCAGAGCCTCAGGCACCTGATGAGTTTGATCCAGTCCTTTTGGACCGCGAGATCAAAGCAGAGTATCACAAGGCGCGCAATCGCTTCATCCAGCGCCAAGGCGGATTCAAGGCAACTGAAGAGGACGAAGAAAGTCCCATTGTAGAAGAACGAGATGGCAAGACCAAAAAGGTGAGCCGTTTCATGGCGGCTAGACTCAAGGCCGAGGGTATGTAATATTCCCGTACAACGTCGTCACCACGTTCTCATCGTCGTTCCCTTTCTATACTTTCACCACCGACCCTTGTGAGGGTCACGCGTGCATGCTTAACGGCACAGCGCAAAGCTGAAAGGCTTTGCCAACGGAACAATTCATGTCCGTGGGAGATACTATTACCATGTATCATGACCACATTACATTGCTTCCAAGATTGAGACAAGCGGTACCACTAGACTCGCCGGGCCAAATACTATGCCTACTCGAGGTTCATATGCTCCGTACATATCTCGTAATGCCAGTATTGGTATGAATGAAAAATGTTACAAATCGACTTTTTATGATTTTGATGCGAGTAAACACGTGAATGCAATGAGATGACCTAAGAAGTCTCGAGTGACTGCCATGGACAGCTGAGGGAATCGCGACCTCGTCCTGCATACGTCAGGTGGGGGGGGGATCAGGTCCATGGTGGGGCAACGTCTTGAGGCGACAGTAAATTTTTGGTCAACGCCGCCGCCATCATGACCTCCGACTCGAGCTCCTCCACGCACTCCGATTCGCTGCCTGCTGCTCTGCATCTCCCCTCGCCGTTTGCAGACACGGGCAAAGAGACTGCCCACCTCGCCTTTGCACCCATAGCGCTGGCGCAATACCACAACATAGTCGAAAAACTGGCCTCCAACAACGTCTACCGCATCCTCCGCGCACCCGGGCCCATTCGTGTATGGGTCTACCGATCGCTACTCGCCGAGCACCAACTGTGGAATGACTGGGACCGCCGCGCGCCATCACCGCCCGACGTGAAGCCTGAGACGGAGCCCGCCATGGCCGAAGACAGCATCAACGACACGGAGAGCGTGGGCGACTCGGAGCGGCCCGAGAGCTCGTCCGGCATGACCGCGCGCCCCTACCTCACCCGCCTACGTCTTGCGCTCGCGCCCTATACCGTGCATTTCCACAACCCCGGCTATGTCCGCGACGATACACTGCGCATGCTAGAGCGCGACGTGGTGAAGAAGACGCTGGAAGAGTCGCGGAAGAGCCTCGAGTTGCGCGAAGAACTCGGCCTCTCGTGGGAGTTCTGGGACGATCTCGCGGGCGTGCTCAAAGCCGCTATCCCCTCGCTCGAACGCCGCTGTTTCGCTGCGCCGGATCCTGCTGCGCCTGAATATGAGGGTCTGTCGGGTCCGCTCATCGCAAGCTATTCGCCGAGTCTGCTGAGGGATTTGGAACGGCTGAATCAGCTTGTGTGCATTGCAAGGAATGTGCAGGTACATGGCGAGCGGGTGCAGAATTTGAGTGCAGACAGGCTCTTTGACAAGGACATTTTTGCATTGATCAATGTCTGCGTGCGCGTTACGGCGCGGGGCTATGATGGCGAGGCTGGAACCCAGGACGAAGACAAATGGCAGGGCGTCATTAATGCGTACAAGAAGCTCCTCATCACTTGTTTGCAGTTCCTCAACAATCTCATCGCGCGGAACGAGCAGCGGAAACTGATGCTCTGGATCGAACTATTTGACAGTCATCTCGACAATGAACTGCCCAACTTCGCAGACATGAAGTACAAAATGGACGAGTTTCCACAACAAGATCAAGGCCCGCCACCGGAGGAGCAGCCTCTGCCGACTCATGCAGCGCGAAGTCTGGACGCGTTCAAGATTCCTCAGCAGCCTGCGTCCTCGCCATTCCTGCTCTACATTGGCGAGACTGGCAACGACGTCAAGAAAGCTCTGATACATCATGGTGTCAAGGCGGGCGCAAACGAGATTGCTGCCGAATGCAGGCGGAGGTGGCAGACCATGGGCGAAGAGGAGAAGAACGTAAGTTACGTCTGTCGTATGACCTGATTCCTGCTAACACTGTCAGAAATGGAATATGCTCTATGCAGACGTTGTGGCTAGGTACCGCGACCAAATCACTCAAACCAGCACATACCGCAAAGTCGTGGATCAGCATGCCAAGAACGAAGAGAGTGTACAGGCGCTGGCGAAAAGCATCAACCAACTCCAAGTGGAGGTCGACAGGATGCGGTCATCCATCACAGCTCTCCCTGGCGACGAGTCCAACAGCGAACAACCATCCCAACCCACAGCGGAGAAGCAATCCCCGAAACCAGCATTGGATGACTCGTTACTAGATCCCAGCATCAAACGGTCTCCCCCGGCAGGTGAGATCGATTTCCGTGTGACATACCCGCCATCCTTCGGTGCGGAGATACTCCAAAATGGCAAAGAAGATCTGCTTAAGCGGCTGGAGCCAGACCCCGACCGTCCATCAGGGCTAATCAGTGACGTAGCGTCTCCTACCTCTCCTCCGCCAGAGGATGACGATGACAATGATGACGACTACGATGACATACCTGGTGATGAAGGCCGAGGGTTGCTCACAGATGTTCCGCTTATTCTGGGTCCTACCGAGATTGAGGTTCTACCCATGATCATCATGGCTGGAATCGTTGAGCCTACGGAGGGACAGCCTGGTCATCATTCCGATCCGACTGTTTTCAGCAGTGTCAGGAGCATGCATGGGGTTCGGTGTCATTTGCTTCTTGCGCAGGACAATGGCCGGAATCTGCTGCGCGAGTTGTTGATCTTTGTTGCTGCTTGGGATCTGCGCGAGGAAGAGTTGTACTTCAAGTTCATGGTCAAGATCATGGAGGCTATTCTTGCGAACCAGCTACTGCCGTTTGCTTACCATGCCTTTAGAGAGTCTGAGTAAGTGTACCCGTTGGAAGCAAAAACTTTGGCTAACATTACGATAGATCCAAGGACATCATCTCTCCGGCTCAGGCAGTCATCATGAAGCTCCTCACAAATATATTCCGCGCCAGACAAGCCCGTGCTCAACCCACCAAGGGCCATCTCAAGGCGAACCACCCGCAAGTTGACCAAGGCGATGTCCATATGGTCAACTTTCTACTCACCGAGTTCCGTCGCCACATCATTCCCCAAACATGCGCCCTGATTTTCCTGCAAGGGCAGATCCGCGCTGGACACGCGCAACCCGAAGACTTCCCTCTCAATCTGTGGGACATGGAACGCATGTATGAGGGCGTTTACCAGTACCTAGAGTTCTTCGCCATTCTTACAGAACACGAGACATGGAAGAGAATGCTGAGCAATTGGGAAATCTCTCACGAATTGGTGACCTTGTTGAAAGAGCTAGATGCAGCAATACCCAAGGGTCAGCTATCGCCGCCTCCTCTGAGGAATGTCCAGCACGCGCCACCACCTCCAGCCCCAATAGAGGTCCACATCCCTCCGTCGCACCAGCAGCAAGACCAGCAGCAGCCACCACAACCCCAACCAGTCGCCGTCGAACGACCGTACGACACCACAGCCGGCGCAGCCGAAGCCTACATCCCTCCACCCACCTCACCCTCACCCCGACCCTACATGGACGAAGCAGCCGACGAGCCCTCCGACTTCGAGTGGCGCAATCTGAAGAAGCTCGCCGTTCTCGTCCTCAGCTCCCTGGTCTGGAAGAACAAGCACGTTCAAGATCAAATACGGCCATTGGGTGGTATTGAGGCGGTGTTGAACTGCTGCTCCTACGACGAACATAACCCTTATATCCGCGAACACGCTATCATGTGTCTCCGGTTTCTTATGGAAGGCAATAAAGAGAATCAAGATCGGATTCACGCGCTGGAAAAGTATAATCAAGATGCCAATGCGAAAGCGAAAGCCCCCGCCGCCCCAGCTGCGACGTCAAGTCCACATCCAAATCCGAACCCTGCTGTCCCAAGCGAGAGCAGCGGAAGTGGCAGTGGCAGTGGCAGCAGCAACCGATCACCAGTCAACGTCCGCGTCCCCGACGAAGTGCTCGACCAACAAGGGTACGAAACCTACATGGACAAACAAGGCCAGGTCATGCTGAGGAAACGTCAACATGTGCCGCAGTCTTCGGCGTCGCATATGATGCACCAGCAGCAGCAGATATTGCCGATTCAGAATACGGAGCTGACGATGGGGACAGATAATGGGGGTGGTCAAAACGTGAACAACAATAATTCCAACCCCAACAGCAACAACCTCACTACTACTATCAACGCAAACAGTAATAGTACTGGTACTGGCAACACTGGTAATGGCAGTCCAAGTAACACCAACACTCCCAATACCACCACCAAAGGCAAAGCCAAGTCAGACTCCGCCCAAGCTGTCTGGGATAACATGCGCGCTACTGCCCTGGGGGGTATTGGCGGTACGATGACGGGTGTCGGGGGTGGTGTGCGTGATCCAAAGGCACTGGAGGAGATGGTTGAGCGCGTTATGCATAATCTGCCCAGGTTGCAGGGACTGAGGGGTGGGGAGGAGAGGGCGGTGGAGGTGGAGGAGGCGCTGAAGAAGTTGGATAGGGGGTTTGATGGGGGGAGTTAGGGGGGAGGGGTATGGGGGGATGTGAGGGGGGAGGGGAGGATGGGAGGGAGACGGGGAGGGAGTTCTGAGAAGCGTTGGTGTGCACTGGGCTATGGCGTTCATCGGGATTGGTTACTTTTGGGTCGGTTTGAGATCGATGAAGGCAGGGTCTTAACGCCTTCAAAGCCTATGATTGGGCGAGTGCCGGGAGATGAAGCTATTCCTACATTTGTATTTGCATTCGGTCGTAGATTTTGAGCGCACGATGATCACATTCATTTACGAACTATCAAGATCAGTGTTTCCCTTCGTAGACAGTTTGAAGATGGAGACAAGGCGCTATGGACTCTTGACGGCTGCTCGACTCATGACTCCCGCAATACATCACCACCACATACTCAAAGATAGTTCTCATCAAATGAGAGAGATCTCGATCCTCAGACTCCGTCCTTGTCCTTGGGGCGGCTACTGAGCATATCATACACAGTAAGGTTTAGTTGTCTTTGTTGTTGAAATTGCGAACGTCCACGGGTAATCTGGCATGCTGTCGGCTATGACTCTTCCAAGCACAGTCCTGTTTTCCACGGGCTCAAATCTCTCTATAGAAGCATTTCCGCCTTGCTTTTTGCGCTCCACGACTTGAGCGGTAATGAGTATGGGTTTTTGCATGGCACTTACAATCCGCGATGATAGTGCAGTTTCATGTTAGTAACCACCATCCTCACGAAATTCGTATTCAGGTTGACAAGTTACATGAGGAGAGTGCATCGCGCGCATGCTCTAACTGGTTCAGATTTCTCGATGTATCCAGGTATGATGAACAGTAAGTAGCCCTAGGTATGTAGGCATCTAGGATGCGTATTAACTGACGTTTAGATACCTCGCTCGCGTGCGAATTCTCCAATCCATGTGTAGGCGGGCCGCGCCTGTTCCGCGTCCAGCCTAGCCAGCCAGATGCCTTATTAAGTTGCTTATGCGTACGTTGATGCTCAGATGCTCAACCACCACTCACACCTTGACACGGTCCTGGAGAGCGCTAGCGTAGGCAACGCGAACGCCACAATCAACCCCGCCATCACCATTCCGCCTTGCCGCAGCACATTTCTAGTACACAGCCTTCGCTGAACATGAACATGACTTTCATCGCTCATTCTTGCGACCTGACCTTGGGAGCGTCATTCTTCGCGGAACTAAGCAATGGCAAGCTTCGGGTTCTCCATCGGGGATATCATCCTAATCAGCAACTACGCGTATTCGGTCTACAAGTCGTGTCAGAATGCTGGTGACAACTTCAGAGAGATCACGTCAGATGGTGGGTATTGCCCGTAACACGATTCGTACAAGCACTAACGCGGCGCACAATAGTGGCTTCTCTACGCACACTCCTCATCGCTCTCGACGATGAGTGCAAGAACCCCCTGTCTTCGTTCCAGCAGCTTCCCCTCGCGCAGAAGGGCGAGCTCGCTGCGCGCCTACAGGACTGCAAAGCCGATCTTCGCTCGGTCAAGAAGATACTGCACGACTTCCGGTCGCTCAACTTACGCGATGCGCGGTATTTCGATCGGCTCGCTTTCACGACTGGGAAGCAGGCGGCAATACGGGAGAAGATTGCGACGCATAGTGTTCGGTTGCAACAGCTGTTGACCGGCATCAACGTCGGCACGTTTTCGAGAATCGAGAGGAATACTGAGGCGCATTATCTGTCGCTTCTCGAAATCCGGGCGAAATTGGATCGGATTCATATGGACGTGCTCGCGGGTAGACGTGATGCCACGGCATTCGTAAACTCGGAGGATGTGGTAGCGTTGGAAGACGAGGTCCTCGACGACCATATGACAGAGGTTGATGTTGACGTATCATATGAAGTTCACGCCTGGGTGGAACGAGTACACGCAGAAACCTCCCAACCGCTATCGATGCCAGACAACGATGTCGCCGCTATCGAGGGTGATGGCACGGCAACAAGCAGCAGTTCGGACACATGTAGCGTACAAGAGCCGTCGAACACCAAATCTTCCAGAAACGACAGTCACATACGCGGCGACAGCCCCAACTCTTCAGGCGACGGGTCTGACACGGATGAGCAAAATAGTCAGTCTGAGGATATGCAAGAGTCTCTGGAAGCCCATGAAGCTCCGGAGGGTGGCTATACTCCGCGCTTTCTTTGTGAATCAGAACGACGCGCACTTCAATACCAGACGGAGACCACGCCCAATGAGAAATCCGGAAAGGAACTGCTCGCACTCGGGTACTATATGAAGAGTACGCCGGCTGAACCATTCAATCTCGAAACCCACGAAGCTCCAGAGGATGGCTCTACTCCACGTCTGGTTTCTGATCTAGAACAACGCGCACTCCGGTACCAGACGAGTAGCAAGCGCACAAACCCATCCGAGCCAACTGAACATGAAAGCACGCTTATCGACCTGACTAATCATGGGTGGTATTACGAAGTTGTGAAATCCGAGGAAATATATCACTTTGACGAGCAAGATAGGTGCTGGGTCGACCAAAGCCTTTGCCACGATAAGTCGCGCGGGCCACGTGTGGTCCGGGAGTATGTCGATGTAACTCTTGAAGAGGTATTCACCGGAACGAGCAAGCAGTTCACTCTCCGGCGCAGTACTGTCAATCCAGAAACCCACGATTCGGAGTCCTTCGAAGACATCGCGATCAGCCTACAGATCAAGCGGGGAGTGCTCAACGGAAATGCGATCTGCTATGTTATGCAAACAGACCCACACCTCAAGCTTAAAACGTCCATCGTGTTCAAGATTCGACGTGTAAGTCTCAAGATCCTGAGACACGAATTCGACATACTGATGCTTCGTAGAAACCGCATTTGCTATTCCAGGATCTTGATGGAGATCTGGTCCACACAATCCACCTTACATCAGCAGAAAAGAAAAACGGCTGGAAGAGGAAGATCCAAAATGTCGATGGTAAAACTATACTGCTCCATGCGGAAGGGCCAGTGAAAAAGAAATTCTTGACTTTGAGAGGCCAAGGACTTCCTCGTGAATCGAGAACTCACAAACGAGCATCACTCTATTTTCGGATAGGGTACCCAGCCTATTACGAACACTCCCATTTCGGGAGCAGCTCAATTTGGAAATTCAAAAATGATAACGGATTCAGCGCGCAGCTGGACGAACCAAACGCAACAGCGATGTTCTCAACAGCTTCGCTAGATTCGCCATGGCATATGCATGTATTGACTACCGTAAAGAGACCGAAGTAAGCATCCAGGACATCGGCAATCAGCTGTAGGTTGCGGCGCAGGCATAGTCACGGGTTCTTTCCAAAGACATGCCTTTTTTGGTTGTGCAGAAGACGACGGAAGACTGTTCGAAACAGACTTTGCAACGGTATAGATAGCAGGAGCTCTTTCATGCCCTTTGAAGGCTCAGTATGTCTGAGGCCAGGTCAATATGGCACATACCTAGGTACGTCTAATACTAGTGGACCAGAGTAGGCAAGCAAATGCGTATGCAGCTGGCAGGACCGCATTCTAGTGAACTATCGCGACAATGATATTCGACTGTCATGGTCAACCCGTCTCTTTGACATCGATACCGCCGTGGCTTGGGTGCTCGGCCCCCGGGGTTTCGTTACCCGGACCCGGCAAACTTCCGCTCGCGCAACCTGCATCTCCCAACCTCACCACTTATCCGTCCTCACTTATCAACATCCGTTGCCGTCGGATGCCATCCGATCGGCTGTCAGATAAAGTACCGACGAATTGCCGATGACAGATAACAGCCGACAGAACGCGTATCTCCGCGTTGTCGTACGTCGCCGCCGTATGTAGCAGGTACCAAGACCATCGCGTCGTTGATTACTAGGCAGATTGTGGGGTAGTGGAGTCGGGAGTGGAGACGAACGTCGATACGAATGCAACGCAGTGCATGGTATACGACCGATCTCGGAAGTATAGCATACGTCGGATGTTGGTATATGAGCTTCCACCATGGCGCCGCTGGACGTAGCTTCAGCGTTGTGCGAACGCGTCGCGTCAATCCTACATTCCCGCATCGACGCCATCATGGGCCACACCAGCATGGCTCAGCGACTACTCACCAGCTTCGCGCTGCTCACGACCAGTGTGTCTAGCGTTTCTGCAGCATACAACACCTCATCTGCAGTCACGCTTCCTGGCTACGGTACCTTTGTCGGCACTACGGTCTCGCAGACTCTGACGAAGAAGCCTCTACCACGCGCTGTAGACGCCTGGCTCGGTATTGACTATGCTTCTCAGCCTATTGGAGAGGCACGATTCGCGCCTGTTAGTGCGCCTGAGCCTTTCCATGGGATCAAGAATGCGAGCAGTTATGGATACTCGTGTTTCCAGGATCCAGACGAACTCCCATACGAACTGGATGAGGCGTGTCTGAGCATGAACGTTTTCCGGCCGCAGGGCGTTGCGGAAGATGCGGAACTACCGGTGCTGATCTGGATTCATGGGGGTGGCTTCGTTGCTGGAAGCGCGAGGAGCTTTGACGGTGCTTCTTTCGTGGCTAATTCGAGGGAGCCGCTTGTTGTTGTCACTTTCAACTACAGGGTAAGCATAGCTATCGTCTTCACACGAGTCAGGCTAATGTCACCCAGGTCAACTCTCTGGGTTTCCTCCCGTCTCCAGTCTTTGAGCGCGAGGGACTTCTCAACCTTGGCCTCCGCGATCAGGAAACCCTGTTCAAGTTTGTTCAGAAATACATCTCTGTTTTTGGAGGCGATGCTTCTCGCGTCACGATTGGAGGTCGCTCAGCTGGTGCGCACTCAGTCGGCATTCATCTCTTCCACAACTACAACAAAACCGAGGGTGCACCAGCGCTCTTCTCGCAGGCTCTTCTCCAGTCCGGCAGTGTGACTGCTCGAGCGTTCCCGAACGCATCTTACCCACTGTACCAGGAGCAATTTGCGCAATACCTTGGCTACACAGGATGCAGCGCAGTAGCCAATAGCACCGATGCCGAAATCCTCAGCTGCCTTCGATCCGTCCCCATCGATGCGATCCAGAACGCCAGCGCTCTGCTGTGGCGCGCTTCAGAATACCCCATCACGTGGCCATTCCAACCCACGCGAGGCGGTCCTCTCCTCGAGCAAGCAGGCTCAACATCCGGGATCAACGAACAATTCTACCGCATACCCACCATCACTACCAACGTTGTCGACGAAGCAAAGTATTACTCTCCAGGCGACATATCCACCAACGAAGATTTCCTCGCCTTCATCAAGAACCTGATCCCCGGTCTGACCACCGAGGATCTATCCGATCTCGAGGAGCTATACCCTGACCCAGCGGACGACATCAACGGCCCTTACGCCCACAGCCCTAATTCCACACAATACAACCGCCTCTCCGCCGCGCTTACCGACTACATGTACGTCTGCGCGGGCCAAGAAACCGCCATGCGCATGTCGTCTGCCTCAGTTCCCGTGTACAAAATGGTTTTCGCCGTAAACAACACATTCCCAACCTGGAAAGGAATACCCCACACCGCCGACACAAAGTACACATGGGCTGAACCCGCCGGTAGCGGTGGTGTACAGTACCCAGAAGTAGGCAAGGAGTTACTCAATGCGTACTTCTCCGACTTTGTTGCCTTGGGCGATCCAAATGCGGGGAATAGGACTGGTGTACCGGTTTGGCCGAAATATGAGGATGAGGGTGAGGGTAGGCCGGGGTTGCAGTTGAGGATGGAGGCTTTTGGGAATAGTAGGGTTGAAGGAGATGCGATTAGGAGGCGTCAATGCGAGTGGTGGAGGGATGAGAGTAGGGCTGCGAGGTTGGAGAAGTAGGTTGATAGGATGGAAGAGTTGGGTAGTTGACTAGATTCCGTAATGTGCTATCAGACTTGCCTTTTAGACAAAGCCTATGAACGGCTTGGTCGGCCATGTGCTTGTCTTCCATTTCGAGTCCTGAATTTAAAACATATGACCACAATCGCCGTCGCACCAGACCGATCCCTCTTCGCATACCGTATCGTCGTTCGCGGGTTACCACGCGGGGACGCACCAACCCACGCGCATGCGCCCCGCCCCACATGCGCTAATCGATTGGCGCAATCCCAACCGATTACACCTGCGCGCGCGTTGAACGACACCCGCCTATCCTGCCCACGTGTGACTGCAACCTGTCGGTGTCTTCCGCTTTGCACACCGTTCTTGACGTAACTAAGCTTTTCTCACGCTGATGAAGCTCACGCAAGCTTTTACCAAGCTTTGGCGACTGGGGTATATCCCACTACGTGCCGCGCACATGGGATAGATGGATGGCTAGTACGCGTCCGTTCCTGCAGCTTATGGCTAGGGTTGTGGATTGGGCGCGTTGTTGACGTAGGGGATCGTTGGTTAGCGAGCGTAGGCTGACGACGTTGGGTATAAAAGATGGATGACTTTGGCTGGGATTGAGGGGTGGTGTGTTGGTTTCTTCTCGTCCTTTTGTTCCTACAAGAAGTCACTTTCTATTCGTCAATAATATGAGCCAATTCCTGGTACTGGGTCTCGCTGCTACAGCTCTGGGTTACCCGGCTGTTAGCAAGCACCATCATACGCCTCTGGAAAATGCGACGGATTATCTCGTTTCTGTCGGGCCGCGACCGTACTACATCATCAGCAATATGACTGATAGTCCGTTGAAGCGGAAACTGCAGTCGTGTGAGAATACTCCGGTTTCTATCTCCCCATTCACAATCGGTCACCGCGGAGGAGGCACACTCCAATTCCCAGAAGAGTCGATCCGGTCTCAAGATGCCGGTGCGCGAATGGGCGCCGGTATCTTGGAATGCGATGTGGCATTCACAAGCGACAGGGGATTGGTGTGCAGACACGATCTATGCGATCTACACCGAACAACAGATATCCTGCTCAGGCCCGAATTAGCAGCAAAATGTACCACGCCATTCACACCAGCGAATGCAACGAGTCCTGCGAATGCGTTATGCTGTACCTCCGACATTACGATCGATGAATGTATGATCTCACCTCCACCTCAACAACCCGAACCCCCAACCTCTACTAACAAAACAAAGTCACCACCCTCTGCAGCAAACAAGACGGCTTCAACGCCTCCGCCACAACCCCGCTCACCTACCAAGCCGGCACCCCCCTCTGGCGCACAGAACTCTACGACACCTGCGCACAGACCCTCACTCTAAACGCATACATCGACCTCGTAGACTCCTACCCCGGCTACCGCAACTTCACTCCCGAGTTAAAAACCCCCCCTTCCGCAGTCCCCATGCCTTTCCAGGGAAACTACACTCAGGCTCAATACGCGTCCGACATGATATCTGCGTTCCGTCTGAAGGGGATAAGTGCGGATCGCGTGTGGCCGCAGAGTTTCTTGTTTGAGGATGTGGTGTATTGGATTAACAATGATGAGGAGTTTGGTGCTCAGGCTGTGTATTTGCAGGAGTTTGATACGCCGGCTGATCTTGCGGCTGGGTTTGCGAATCTATCCGACGCGCGCGCTGCGGGCGTGAATATCATCGCGCCTTCCCTCCCCATGCTGCTCTCCATCGGCGGATCGGATAACAACACGATTGTGGAAAGCGAGTACGCGAAAGCGATTAAGGCGAATGGAATGGACATTATTGCTTGGACGTTTGAAAGGAGCGGGCCGTTGGCGAATGTGAAGAGGGATGCGGAGTATTATTTTGCGAGCATTGCGGATGTGGTGGATCATGATGGACAGTATTATGAGGTGTTGGATGTGCTGGTTAGGGAGGTGGGGGTCAAGGGGCTTTTTACGGATTGGGCGGGGACTGTGAGTTATTTTGCGAGTTGTTTTGGGTTGGAGGGGCCGGTGGGGGGGAGTTATCGGTGATTGTTGGGGACGGGAGGGGGTGTGTGGGAAGGGAACATGTTTCCAAAAAGCGAATTGGCATGTGCAAAGACACACGAAATCAGAACTGAAGACAGTGCAAAACTCCAGGAACCCAATATAATAGATCGAGAACTCCCTCGAAGGCCTCTTGTTTCCATGCCCGTCGCCAAACTGAGCACGTGCGACTAGTCGTCAATCCAGCAGGACAGTCCATACGATAGACTACTGCAAACTTACATTGCAACATATACGAAACAACTTAGAAACCTCTCTTTCAGTCTCTATTGCGCAAGCAATGCCATCAGCGTGCCTCCATCGCAACTGCCAAAACTACATCCAACCGCATTTACCTACCCACAATCATCACCAACCCTCATCTCCCCACTCCATCATGCCAACCCACTTCCGACAGCCCCATTTCGACTCAATCACGAAAGCGACCGTACCCACCGTAAACCGGATATCACCGAATAGTTCGCGGTTCCGAGACGGTCAAAGAGAAAAACAGCCGAACATGTCGATCGCTATTACGGCAGCGACCGAAAGAAAGAAAGAGTGGACAAAGCATGAGCTAGACGATTGCTAGCACCAGGGCACGGAGGTCTAGAAGCGAGACTGTGGGGAGGTGTTCGGCTATGGGTGCCGAGCGGATAGGAGGATGGGAGATTGATGCTGTGGTCGGTTGGGGAGTAGGTGAGTTGAGGTGAAGGATAGGCGGTGAAGATACGGGAATTCTGGGATCACGATGTACTTTTTTCTGGGAAGCATGTGATCACATTGATGAAGAAAGAGTCAAATCGATGGAACAAGTAAGTTCTTCATTCTCAACTATACTATCCTATCCTATCATCTCCTCCACTCTCTCAAACAAAAACACCAAGCTAAATCGCACTCTCAAAAAAAGTAGGTATCGGGGTATCACCAAACTCCAGCTCCACCAGAGAAGAAGGCAGCCGCAAATCATAGAGACCGCGCAGAGAAATCAAGCGAAGACAGACACACAGTACAAACGAAGAGGTGCGCGGCAAGCCGCGGTCAACCAGGTACAAAGTATGGGACCTCCAAGTAGTACGTGTGTCGTGTGATGAGATATCGCATTCGCATAGCAGCGTCCTGATCGCGCGCCTAAAAGGGGGGTATAACAAAACAGAGTCGAACCAACGTAACAAAAAGGAAAATGTTGGTCGACTACAAACAAAGACAAGATTCCAAAGCTCCAGTATTACCCAGTAGTTGTTGGTATAATCCCACGAAGTTTCGTCAATCGTCGCAGACAAGAGAAAGATAGTGTGATTACAAAGGAGTGTGTGGGTAATGTGACGGGAGGATTCGGGTAATCCTAGAAACGTGAATGTAGAACAAAGGTCCCGTGGACAAGTCCAGGGAAAGTAAAAAGGGGGTATGATGCAAAGGCGCAAGACAAGACGTAAACGGACATACATCCTCGTGATATGGGTTGTTTAGAAAACGATGTAACATGAGAAAAGGGTTTGGGTTGAAATCAAAGACATGCGCTGCCAGTCTCTGATGGCGAAAAACCATTTCTCTCACGTTCATAGAACGAGGTACCCGACACCAGCCGCGAGCGCAACAACCATCCCGTTGATCTGGAGCGACGAAGCAGCGCCCTCGAATTGAGGGGGCATGGAAGCGGAGGCGCTGGCCATGGGGCCGGAGGCAGTGGGCATGGCCATGCTGGCGGTGGTGTTGCCGGCGTTGTACGAGGGGACGATGGTGGGGTGCGTGGCGGAGATGGTGCTGGTGCTGTTTGCGGCGGTGTAGCCGGCGGGGGATGACGAGGACGCCGTGACGGTGTTGACGCGGTAGACGGTCGAGGTGATGTAGACGGTGGCGTCGTACTGGTCTTCCTGGGCGAAGGCGCAGACGAGGAGCGCGAAGAGCGCGGTGATGATTTGGGTGAAGGAGCGCATTTTGGTGGTTGATTTGGTGGTTGGTGGTGAAGGAAGGTGGTTGTTGTGGTGGTTGGATATGCGACTGTGAATGCGCAGTGCTTCGATGTCGAATCAGAAGAAGTGAGGGTTGCAAGTGTTATGCAGGTGCGTTTAAGATGAGCGACAGTGCTTTGTTTTTGTTTGGAATGCGAGAGAGCAGTGTGGATAGTCTTGGACCAAGTGATAGAGAGAGTGAGATATCAAGGATAGTACTTGTCAATGTAATGAGTGTGGGTAAGCCTAAAGCTTTAAAAGATCGTGAGTCTCGAGGATGAGAGAGAGTAAAAGAGGGTTTGTCTCGCAACGTTTGAGGAGGGTGAAGGGGAAACAACGGGCAAGGCAGGGAGGGCAAGGTGGGCCGCCCCCGGCGCCTTGTATCGTGTTCCTAGCATCCTTGCCGCCAGTGCAATTTCCCACTGCCAAAGCGCAATTTCGGTCCCCCTGGGCGCGCTAACGCAGGTTCGGGCGTGCTAACGGGAGTACCTGAGCAAGGAAGCTGCCGATCTGGCGCTTGGCAATGGGGCCCACGGCAAATCTCTGCACTGCATCCCTGTCCGCGCGCGCTCCTGTGGTTGGCCTGAGGTGCAGCGCTGGGCCTGAACTACCGAGGTACCCACTCTATGGCCAACGTGCTGCACGCTTGCTGCATCCTCGTGACGGGCGGGTGGTGACCTCACTTCTCACTCCAATCGCTAGGGGCAACCTTGGGAAAGTCGCTGCCCAGGTGAGATGCTGTCATCGCCCATCTGCGAACTCAAGGTTCACGCCCCATGATCCTCACCATGCTCAAGACCAAGTTTCAACGCCCATCACCCCAGGCAACTTCTCTCACCCCATGCGTTCCACGTTCCTCTCCAGCCCGAGTAGCCTGAGTCCACAGTGTCGCGCCTCAAAGCACGGACGCTGAAACAATGCGCAGCGAATCGAGGCGTCTGTTCGGCCTCCAAGGCGGAAACGCGACTGGAGGCAGCTAGGCCAGCACGACCGACTGCTGGACGCTGTACACCGGGGCGAACGTGACTGGAGCCAGCACGACAAATCTCGTCTAGCTATTACACCGCACCTTTCTCAGCTCGCGCACTCGTGGCACGCTACCCGTTGCGACATGTGTTCTGAGTAACACCATCAGCCAACCAGCGCCCTTCGTCTCAGACCCATCCCATCTATACCCATCTATAGCCCTCGGGGTGAGGTTAACAACGTGGTCGGCGGCAAGACGAGGCTATTGTTGCCTGGACACCTTGGCGCGCTGTGCTGGACGCGGAAGAGACGGTACGGTACAACGAAGCGATGGAGAGAATTGCTATGATGGTGGTGTGGAACTGTGTAGAGAATTTCTTGCAAAGAGTTTTGCTTGCGTAGTACTGCCCAACATATGCACGCAATTGCATCTTGTGACTCAAAGTAATCTTCACAGCAGCATGTGAAGCGTCCAGATGCGCTCGCCAACACATCCCCATCAATGCAAACTCGCATGTATCGTGAGGAAAATCAAAAAACCAACCCACTGACAGTGACACACAGGAACAAGTAACGATCTCCGCGCTGCAAGATTGAAATTACAATTACACAAGCGAGCATGGCGCATGATTGGCTCCCTACCTAGCCCGCACACTACCCCTACCATTACTAGTACACAATATGGGCTTCTTTCTTGTCTCATTTCCGCCTTTCGCATCGTGACCCATCCATCGCATTGAAGCGCCATTGCAAATCCAGCTCCTAACTTCCGCTCTTTCTCAAATGAAAGCAAACCAGGCCAAGCAAGTGCGCGCCTGTGCAATGCGACCTAGGAGGCTCGCATGCTTGCAATTCGGTCGGACGGCGCAGATTGAAATCGAGGGTGCGCGCGCGCGCAAATTTGACAAGAAATCATCTCAACCATCGCACTCGCTTTCGTTTCCTCGATCGAACCAACGGTCGTGTGTTGTGTCGTGTCATGCCAACGCCCCTCCGCCAGTCGCAAGGTTTAGGACGGGGAACCACGACTCTGTGCCACGCGCAAAAAGTTAGTTTGAGCGCAAAATGCAAATGCAGCAACAGCAACGACCACCACCACCACGACTTGATGCATGTCTCTTCGGCTTCATTGCCGGCGCGACAATATTCGCAAATGCCCTCTTCCCCAACACCATGCTGTTTCCAGCCAGACTAGACAAAGCCCCCTTGCGCCATAGCAACCCGTGTGTGCAATCCACGATGGGAGAACAAAGACGCTCATTCCCTCATCCCCCAGCGCAGACTACGGCAAAATGCAGAGAAAGGGAAGCAAGCGAACGCACGAACCTGCACAGTAAAACAGTCTCGGCAATCCCCTCACACAATAGTCGCAAAGACGCAAACAGAGGCGCCGCGCTGCGAGTCGTGAATGTTTGATCAGCGCCGTGCGCCAAACAAACCACACTATTGTCTTCAGTCGGCTTCGACTACTTCGGCACTCTCCCATAAACGGCGACAGATCTCCTCGGCTTCGTTTCGGCTGCGCGCCTGGTCACTCTCGAAACTCTGTTGGAAGTCGTTCTCGTCGCGACTAGTCTTGCCGCGACCTGCATCATGGTCGAAACTGACTCGTGATCTCCGCGAGCCCGTCCCATCTGTTTCGACGCCGCTTTCGTTGAAACTTGTGCTCAGGCTGCTGGCTCCTGTCGTGAAGCCGTTTGCGCCGTGCGACTTGGGTACGCGGATTTTGCGTGACATGCCAGGCGTTTGGTAGATTCTTGCGAGCGCGTCTGCAATTGGGTTGCGGTATCTTCGCACGACATTGTACTCAACCGCGACGTGGTTGAACTGCTGCTGCAGGCGTGGATCTAGACGCCCCTCCCCATTGCCATTGTAGTGGATGCTGGACTGAAGGTATGTGGGACCGCCCGTGCGGGGTAGCGTTACGGGAACGAGCTTCTGCGGTTCAATGTTGGACGACGCACGTTGAAGCATGAGCTTCTGCTGTGTCCGCGATGGGGGTAGGTTGGTTGGCGTGGTCGTGCCAGAGCGCTGAGGCGTCTTGGAGGGTGTGTCCGCGCCGCCCTTGAAGTTTGGCATGGACTTGTTGCGCTTGATCTTGTCCACCTCCCCTTCATCGGTGTCGTCTTTGAGCTGATGCGCAGCCATGTACTCGCCATCGTGAGGTGTCCCAGCAGAACCATCTCCGTCCATGAAGCGCGACACCAGGTTGTGCCCCGGTGTGTCGACCAAGGTAGATCCAACAGACCCAGCTGTGTGACTGAGCAGATTATGACGATCGGAGGAGGATACGACGGTCGCAGCGACTGACGATGTCTGAGGAGCAACATGGTGTGAGGCGCTGCGCTGTAGTAGTCGCGATGTGATCATATCAGCATCTGGAGGCCGAGAATGTTGATAGGAGCTCCCGCCGTTGACCTGCGTGTTTGTGCGCGTGCGGTCGGTGAGCGTTTGAGTCGCCTGGCTGGGCGCTTCTCGAACTATACCAGCCGACTGTTGCGGCTCTCCTCTATTCTTCTCCATGTTGATCTCCGCCGCTCTGTGTTGTGCCTCGAGTATGACCGAGTTGGAGCGCGTGTTGGATCGGGTAGTAGTGGGCGACTGTGACGCACTCTCTTCGGTCCACCCGCCCTCGTCTCCTTCCTCGTCGTCATTGGGCATGTCAAAGTGGACCGCGGCGTGTGGCTCCGGAGAACTTTGCCGAGACCGAGAGGGAGTCGCGAGCGCACGCTTGGAAGTAGCGTTCTCGTTCTTGGACCCCTTGAGCGCGTGTTTCGCATGCCCTTGCCGCGGCGGGAGATGGCCGCTCGAGTGGTTTTTGCGCAGATTCGCTTGCTGCGTGTTTGCTCTCACAACGGCGCCGGAAGACGCATGGCGCTTCATTCCGGGACGCGCGTGTGGGCTGCTGGGCGCCGAAATGGAATTGCCCGACTGCGAGCGGCGGTGGTGTCGCCCGGTGTTTTCTGCGCCCTGGAGCGCCTGCTGGGCCTGCTTCTCGGCTTTGCTCAGCTTGTTGAGGTTCTTGCCGAAGGACGTATTCCGCTGCACGCGTTGGCCGACGACATGATGGCGCTGGCTCTTGTGATGGGCTGAGCGCTGGGCGCCCTCGGACGGCGACTGCGAGATGTGCGACTGCGACGACGACTGTCTGGTCATGGCGGCTGGCCTCTGGGGCCGCGAATTAGAGTCGTCTGCCGAGGCCATGCTTACGTTCGCCTACGCGGGCGCGCGGCGTGTCGAGGGAGGTGAGGTCGGGGAGCCGTTTGGCTGTGGGAGCTGCACGTAATGATGCAAGTCTGCGGATCGTGGGAGTCGAGTGGAGCAGCCAGCTGGGTTTCGTTGTGCTGGCAGGCGAGCGGATCAACGGGCGGCCATGGAGATTCAATTGTGTGCGTTGGAGCGTTAGACGTAGTACAGCGTGCCACGTTGGGCCCAATGATGTTGATGGAGATGGTGGAGTCCATGCCCGGCCATCAAATGAGTAGGCGGTGAAAACGCCCCAACCGCTTTAGGTTCACCGCGGCCCGTCCCCACGTCATATGACCGTGCTCTCACCTCTTCACTACCGCGCATTCCAACATCACTTCACGACACATCCTGTGCTGTATCTGCATTATTTATTATAAACTAAGGCCCTACGTTATATCTGATGCAGTTGTGCTAAATACCGCGCGCCTGCGCATCCCTCAGTGTACCGACTGACAGAATGAACCTCCCTGTTATGGGTATGAAGATGCCAGCTCTCCAAGGTAAACAGTCGTATAGTCATGTACTCGTATATAGTATATGTCTTCCCGTCATCCCTTCTTCAGTCATCATCGTGGTCTCGTATTCCACCCTGTACAAGTCGTTTGCTGCTGCCTTCACCTCGCTCTCATGTTGCAAGTCCTTGAGCGAATCTCTTCAGCTTGCACCTCATTCCCCGTTGTAGTGCCGCTCGCTGCTGACTGATCTGTCGTTGTGTAGGGTTCATGCCATCGATGCAGCCGAAAGAAGAAGTGCTGAGCAGAGACTCAGGGCGCGACCGGTAAGAAGGCGGTGGAGGTCCCGAGAAGTATGTCGGGGCATCGGAAAGGTCGCCCATCGAGTCTTCGCGGATGAGACCGGCCGCTGCTGTCGATGGCCGGGTACTGTCTGCGCTTCGTGCCGTGCGCATAAATATGGCATTGAGACGGCGCTCAAAGACGCTCTCTGTATCGCCGAGTCGTGCACTCGCTGGCGTGCCCATCCGGGAGGGTAGCTGCGACTGTTGGTCGATTGACAGAAGCGCACTGGCGCGCGTCGAAGGATGTCGTGTCGATGGCCTTGTGACGGGGCGACGAAGCGATCCAGATCGGGACATGAGCATGGTACCAGGGGCTTCCGCAACGTCCTCGTAGGAAATAGCTAAGAGTGGCATCGATGCTGACTGTCTGTTGATTTGCTTCCGACATGCCTGGCGCTGAGACTTGGTTCGTAAAAGCGAAGGCATCTGAACCTGCATCTTTTTGGCGCAACGAAGGAACGACTTTCCGTGTTGACTGGTGGCTGTGGATGGTCTGACGACATCGGGTGCTCCAATCACGGGAATAGCATGCTGAGCCACGGCTGAGTCTTTGGCTCCTACATTTGTCGCTGCTCTCCAATACGAAAGGCCTCCCATGAGCGGGGGTGAAGGCGTGTTCATGCTAGCATCGAGCCATGCATTGACGTCCCGTCTCACGCCAGAATCAGGTCTCGCTGGGCGAAGAGGAGGTAGAACCGGCGGTCGAGGCGACACCCGCTCTACAAGTATCGGGAGCGGGGGTACTGCTGGCGCGTCTTGCAGGCTCGGTGTCGCTCCTGTTGAAGGTGCCGTACGCGGCCGCCTGACTGATGGTTTTCGCCGTATCTCAATTGGTCCCTCATCGTTCTTCAAGGTCTGTCGCGATGCCACTTTGCGCAGATGCCGTTGCAGCCACTTCTTCGCCGTTCCATGCTTGCTATTGGTGGTAGTAGTTGTCTGTTCTGTAGTGGTAGCCGTCATGCTGTGTGAATTTGGAGGAACTGTTTGCGAGAATGTCGTACGCTGAGTGATGCACGGCGGTAACAGTAATGTAGAAGAGGTGAAGGCGGAAATGCGGAAGTGACTTCGTGTGGGTTGAAACGGTTGTCGTCCATTGCGGAAGGTGCAGATGAGCTGCCATCGTAAGTTTCGGACGTCATGAGCCGAATGAGGAAAATGCTGTCATGGAGTTGTTGAAGGGGCAGTCACCCCCAACGATGAGGAAGGCACATTTCGGTGACCTTCACTTATCGGCGCAGTGCCTTCCTTATCAACATTGCAAGAGCTCAGACACTCGCGAGAGACGTGATTATCTTTATACCTAGGTATGACGAGAAGGCTTAATCCAATTCCACTGGAAACAACGTATGAGATACCGATCTAACCACGCTGAATGTCCTGCATCGCATCGCCCAGGTTTGGACCGGACCATGGCGGGACCAGCAGGCCCCTATTATGCTCATTGATTTCCTGCCGTATCTTCTCTTTCTCCTCTTCAGTCTTGTTTGGATCGTAGACATTGCCATCATCACCCTCCGATGAAGCCGATGGAGTCGACAAGGAGTTCGCGCTTACTTTGCGAAACGTCCTCTCCGTAGGATTGGTCGAACACGCTACTCTCCCAGCAGGTCTGGCAGATGGAGCGGCAGATGGGGTGACAGATGTTGGTGGTTGGTTCAGCGGCGGTGGACGTGGGTTCGCTGCTGGTGATGGGGGAAGTGGAGGGAAAGAAGAGAGAAATTCTCGTTCTTCTTCGGGTGAGCGTGAACGACTGTGTGTTGGGATAGGACGTGCGTGGATGCTGTCCCGGCGTGGGTGCTTCGGTGTGGGACGTAGCAGCACGTATGCCCTTCTTGCGGCATCTCTGTAAAGATCTCGTTCAATTTCTGTTTGCCGCCTCTTCGCCAGTCTGTCAGCCCGTGGCCCTGTGGGTATTCGGTGTTGGTTTCCCTTGAACCGTTCGTCCTCGGGACGTGCATCCTGTTCTGGAACGAACCTGGCTTCTGCCTGCCGATTCCTAGCCAGTCTGTCAGCTTTGGGTTCCGTAGGTATGAGTTGTTGGTCCTCCTTGATCCAGTCGTTCTTGGGACGTGCAGCTTGTTTGGAAACGAGCTTGGTGTCTGCTTGCCGACTCCTTGCCAGTCTGTCAGCTTTGGGTTCCGTGGGTGTTGATTGTTGGTTATCTCTGATCCCGTCGTTCTCGGTACGCGTGTCTTGTTGTGGAACGGGGTCAGTTTCTGGTTGCCGACTCTTTGCCAGTCTGTCGGCTTTTGGTTCCGTGGGTATTATGTGCGGGTTATCTTTGAACCAGTCCTCGATCTGTGCATTTTGTTCTGGAACGGATGAGGGCTCTCCTCTCCTAATACCGCGTCCCATGCCTCTGATCGGAAGGCCGTTGCCAACTCCTCTACCCCTTCCACCCTGGGAAGTATTGAATGCTCCACCAGTCCAAGTGTTATTGAAGTTTCCTCTACCTATTTCACGGAAGCCGAAGTCAGTGGAACTTCTTGCTCTCCGGTCATTGCTGTTTCCCCGGTTTCCACCTCGTCCGCGCGGCGCTCCGGACATGCCGTCAAGTTCTCCAATTCTGATGTCAACCCAGTTGAGATGGACCAGCGGTAAAGTATGTCGCTCCAACTATAACAACGATCAGCGACTTCCATTCAGCAGTTTGTATCACCAGCCCATCATTCCGGTGCCTTCGTCACCGGTCCACGTCTCACATCACATGCAATACCCAGCCGCTTCTCCACGCACCCAGCAAATAAGTGCAAGGCCTCACCTATCTATTTCAGATGTTAGCTGCCTTCCCATCCACCAACTCTCCCCTACTCTACCCTTCCACATTTCCCCACTGCCTCTACACGCTCCATACCACCATGGTCCCCCTCGCACATTTCCGCAAACGCATCCTCTACGCCCGATCAACCCTCCGCCTCACCCTCTGCGCAGACGGGAAACGACGCTGCCGTAGAAGACGACTCCGCTACATTATTACCAATTTACCTGATTTACGCGATGCAGCAATGAAGACCGCTGACTCCGTATCAAGGCAGCTAGACCACCTGTTGTGCTGAGATGAGGGTGGGTATGCTGGCGGCCATCTTGGTCTTCGTCACAGGGCTTATCTTCTTGTACGTGACGGCTTTACTGTTGACGGACTCAGGATGAATGCGTGGGGCTTGTTTTGATTCTGGATGTCGTCGTTCGACTGAGCTATTCGCGTCGGAAGTATGAAGGTGGCATCTGTGTCCACCTAGAGTGGATGATGTTGATGAAGAATTCGGGCGCCATCTTAGCTTTGTTGTCGAATTCGTTCAAACTGCTCCGCGTTGGCGGTAAATGGCGGCTGCATTCTGAATATCTCATCCCGTTCTGTGCGACATTAGCAGTACACGCGAAATCTCCATAGCCCCAAGCCAAAAGAATAGACACATTCAAAGATTTTAGTATATTCGATTCTTCCACCCACTCCACCCCCCATCCTATCCTATCCCCCCATATTTCTCTAATATCTAACAAGTGAAAAGTTTGGTGTTGGGTATATACAACTTGAAACAGCACAAAAGACCTCCCAAGATACGGTGCAACAACGACATTTGCCCGCCAGTGCCAACGAAGGCATATTTGTGTAGACATCTACATAGGAAAAACAAGAACGATGCTGATAACAATCTCGATGCTGAGTACAAAAAAGGACAAGAGGAAAAAGAAGAGGCTTATTAGTACGTATATATGTGTAAGAGATGTTGCGGTAAGTAAAAGTACCGTTCTGTTATTGATAAAGGAAATTGAACTGGGGGTATCAAGCTGTCAAGGCTGGGTATAATGGGTATAGCGAAAAGCCGAGCTGAGTAGTAGTAGCTAGAAAGATAAGAAACGACAAACGAAAATTTGCGGTAGATATGAGATATGTCGGAAATGGAGAAAAGGGAAATATCGCAGTAGAGTGTGGACTGTTCCGTGTATCGCGTTCCGTGTATCACGTTACGCCTTTGCCCGAAGAGTCCGACGCCGGTTTGTGGTGACAATTTCTGCTGTTCTATAAACAGCATCAAACAGTTTCGAGAGTTCGATCAACCCATCGAGACGCTGGGGTCGTTGGAGCCGACAAAGCCCGTTGACATGCCCATGTCCATGCGCAGGAATTGGTCTTGGTGGCTGTCGAGGCCGTCCATGCCGCTTGACATGCCCATGGAGTTGCCCATGCCGCTCATGTTGTTTTGGTTCATGGCGTGCGGGTCCATCATGGCTAGCGATTCTCGGCGACTGCTGTCAGCTGAGCCGACGTGCTGCACATGGGGCGAGAGCTGGTGCTGCTGGTGGGGCCGGAAGTCTTGGTTGCGCGACTGGTTCATGTGCTGGCGTGCGGCTGCCCATGCTTGGGCTTGAGCCTGCGCTTGGGCAATCTGGGCTTGCGTGATGTGCTGGGTGGGTTGCATGTGTGGCTGAAACTGTTGCGAAGGATGCGGCGGGGTGGGCTGGAGGGGTGCTCCGTGGTGATGTTGGGGCTGGGGGTGGTGCAAGGCCTGTTGTTGGGCCTGGTGCTGCATCTGATGCATCGAGTCGTCCTCCTCAATGGTTTGGGGCGTCAGGTCAATGTCGTCGTCGTCATCGTCGCCTTCCGCATCAACCTGATCGCAGTCTCCATCACCACAGACGGTGGGCGGCGCGCTAAAGGGCATGTTGGACTCCACCTTGATCGGGCTGCCTTGCCTGGGCTGGTTCACAGTAGCGAATTGTGGTGGGATGCTAGCCATGGAGCAGCTTCTGGTACTGGTACCACCGGGCAATGGCTTTTGCGCGCCCATACCGGAGACCGAGGCCCTATTCTCGCGTATAGCGGTCCGCCACTTGTCGATGAGGCGGTCGTAGTCCCAGTTGCGGTAGTCCATGCCGTGCTTAGCAAGCTCCCTAGCCGTGTCGGTACCAAGATTGATGCTGATAGGCGATACATCGGGAGCGCCTGAGGTCCAGCGGTTGGCTTTCAGGTATTCAATCTCCCTGCGTGCGTTCCCCAGCTGCACCTCGGCTTCCCGTCGCCTGTCGTCGGCACGGGCATAGCAGCGCAGTATCTCAACCTGCCAGCACTCCTGCCTCGTCTTATCTGACTGCTGTGTCCAGTGGTGGAAGGCGTCTGCAATGTGCCCAAAGAGGCGTTGGGGGTCGTGGTCGAAGAGCGGTGGGGTGGGCAGGGGCGAGGTGGTGGTGGAAGGAGCAGAGGAGTGCGAGCCCGAGGGATAGACCTGGTTGATCTGGCGCTGGCGCTGGTAGGCAAGCAGACGCTCGCGAACCTGCTTATTCAGCGCTTCGAACTGCTTCTGTCCCGGCGGGGTGATGGACCATGACTCGGACGTGGGAAAGGGCGTGGGGGAGAAGAGGGTAGAGGGCGCGGGGAGGATCTGAAGGCACAGCGAGGGGAAGCTCTGGGTGTAGGGGTCGAATTCGAAGAGGCCGGAGCCGGATGCTTTTGCGCTGTCTCTGTTAGCAGGATATATGGTGAGTGAATTGAGGACATACTTGGCTACTTGCACACTCTTCAGCAGCTCCCGCAGTGTCATCTCGGTGGCACTCGCAATCTCAGTCTCCTCATTCGACTTCTGCCTCTGGTCCAGCTCGGCCTTTCGCGACTGCCGCGATACGTCCCGGCGTGGGTCTGGTGTTTTGGTGTTGAGTCGTGAGGGCCGGTGGCCGCTTCCCCAGCTGACATCCTTGAACTGCCCCCTCGTCTTGCCCACCTCGAGCGGCTCATCGTCGTCTTCCGGGCTCTGCACGAGGACCGAATCCTCGCTCGCTATGCGCTTCTTGTTCGCGGGCGTGCTCGTGCCGCTGTCATCTCTCCGCGGTGTTGACACGCTGCCCTTGGCCTGCCGCCGTGTGATGCCGCCGCGCAGCTTCCGTATCTCGTCGACATTGTGTACGCCATCGGGCGCCTTTGGATTCTTGGGGCGGATGTACAGGTCCAGATGGCGTCCCAGGCTGGACGAGGTGAAGGCCTGGCCGCAAAAGGGACAGTTCTTGTCCTTGGCCGCCTTGAGCTGTGGTTCGGCGGTGGAGCGCGGTGTGGACGATTCGGTTTCGCCCATGATGGCTTGCAGATATTATTACTCAGGGTTCCCAAGCTCGAGCTTATCTCGATACGCAGAGTCGTTCATGCGTGCCTTGGGTAGAAGGATTATAGCTGCAGCTATGACATTACTATTACGGTCAGAAGGGGTAGTATACAAGGAAAGATGGGCATAGTGCACGCCAATGGCTAATGAGAGGAGACCAATTGGACGCTGCAGGCAAAAGGAGCGACGCGTTCGTTGGAGCAATATTATCTCGCTGCGGCTTGGCGCGAAAAGCTGCCCCTAATGCCTCTGCCGGGCACTATGATGCGCGCGCAGGAGGCGCGCAGTCAGCCGTGCGTGCAGCGGGAAGCCAGCCCGCCCGAACCAAAGGGCCCGACCTGTCTGACAGGACTCTACGGACTCTGGACGCGACGCACAAATTGCACTCGCGTCTATTTTGGCTCTACTTACTTTCCGCCCTGGCCAGCCTCGCCGCTGTCCGCGCCGCAATGTCCTCATACTCGTCCATGCCGCCGTCAAGCTTCCTGAGCTGCCCTCTAGTCAGCCGAAAAACGTTCCCCGGAGCTAACCCTGGCGCTTCATCCTCCGACTCGCTGCTGTCGTCAGCCTCGCCCTCGGACGCGTGAACCCCTGGCGCTAGCTTGTACGCCGACTCCCTCTGCACCACCGTTCTGCGGGGTGTTAGTAAGAACTCTATTTATTGACTGCAATAATCTCACCTCATGAAGAACCGGTCGTGTGTCACTACCAGCAGCGCTCCATCGTACTCTCGCAGCGCCATCACGAGACCCAAAATAGTATCAGCGTCCAGGTGCGTCGTCACCTCGTCGAGAATGAGCAGTTGCGGCGGCGGCCATAGCAACTTGGCAAGTGCGACCCTGACCTTCTGCCCTCCCGACAGGAGCACGAGCGGAACATCCGACACCGTCTGGCCATGGAGTCCCAGTCCACCCAGCACTGTCCGCGCATCCTTCTCCTGTGCGCCCTCGCCAATACTTTCCATCACGTGCCGGAGCGCTGTCGTCTGAGGGTTGGCAGCCGCGGTCGCAGTGAGCTCTTCGACCGACTGCTGCGAGAAGCGGCCAATCTTCACCCTTGCATGGCGCGCGACACTGCCAGATGTGGGCTTGAGACCGCCCTCGCTATCACCGCCCATTATTATGGAGACCAGCGTCGTCTTCCCTGAACCGTTCAGGCCTGCTAAACCTACCCGGTCCCTCGGATGTATGGTCAGACTGACGTCGGTCAAGATGGGCAATTTCTTTCGCCCAGGGTATGCAAATGACACCTTCTCTATACTTACCAGTGCCCCGGGAAACTTCAACTCGGCCGGCTGGTGTGGGAAGGAGAGGTGCACTGGGGGATCAAAATCAGGTATCTCAATCTCCGCCCGCTGCGTCGTGTGATAGCCTGCGAGATCGCGGTTCAGCTTGAAGCGACCACCTTTGGCACTGACCTGCAGCCCCATTCTATCATCAAGCTTTTTCTTCCGAGACGCAGCCTGTTTCAATTTCTTGTCGTCTCCCTTGTCCTTGGCGGCCTTGATGTTGCCTGCGATGGTCTTCTCAATGTGCTTCTTCTGCTTGTCCTGGGCATCCTTCATCTTAGTCATGTACCTGACCTTCTTCCATCTTTCGCGCTCGTACAGACTGAGGTTACCGCGGAAAGTCTCGAGAACCTGGTTGCGGAGGACAATGAGCTCTTCGGCTACCGCGTCTCCAAAGTCGCGATCATGGGTCGTTATGAGGACAGTCGTGCCTTTGAGATTGCGGATATAGTCTTGTAGCCAGATAATTGACGGCAAGTCTAGGAAGTTGGTGGGCTCGTCCAGAAGTAGTACGTCCGCATACTGTGTGAGAGCACAAGCTAGATCGCACCGCGTCTTCCATCCTCCTGATAGTTCCGACACGGGCCTGTCGATGCGATCCACCTTGAAGCCAAGGCCTAGCAAAACCACGCGCGCTTTTGCTTCTGCCTCAGCTGCATCCATGAGTTCGAGAGATGCTTGCACGCCAGCAAGCAAATCCGCAGCTGCTTGTGTCTCTTCGCTGAGCTTCGTGGCATCGATCTCGGTCTCTTGCAGCCGCTTCTCAGATTCTTCGAAGCGCTCTTCAAGCTTAATCAGCTCCTTCCTGGCTGCTTTGCCCCGAGCACCACTCCTCCTCTCAGCAATCCGATGACCCTCTCTCAATTGCAAACCTAATCTTTCATGCCCAATACGCCTGTACGCCTGAACCGGTGCCATGGAATCAACAGAGTTCTCGACCGCCTCACTAAGCAATTTCGCTTCTCGCACGTAGCGCTCTCGAACCCGATCACTCCGGACAACATGCTGCAGGACAGTCTCGCTCTCCAGGCTCAACGCAGTCATCTCATCTCCCAAGTCGTCCTCTCTCGTCTGACCTAGAAGGAGAATGCGCGTACTCCATGGTATACCCGGAACCAGACCATCGGCGATGGCTTTGAGGAGTGTTGATTTTCCTGTTCCGTTCCGACCTACCATTACATAGTGGCGTGCTTCTACCAGGTGAAGCGTCGTACGTGATAGTAGTTCTCGGTTGGCGACTGTGATGGACAGGTCTTTGACTAGTATCTACATGGTTCAATATGGTGTATGTGAGAGGGCTCGGCTGCCTGCTAACCTCTTTTGACGCAGGTGCATCGACAGAATCGACTGCGTACCGCGATTGCTGCGCCGTGACTGTTATGTGTCCACCGCCGTGATGCTCTTCCGCGGCTGGTGCTGCCTCTTTCCCTTTGCGTACCATTGTGAGAGGGATTGCCGACTGTTGAGCTTAGCAGTGTCGTCGCTGCAATGCAGTCTTCAGGTTTGGTTGTCTTGGGCATCGGCGACCTTCTTGCTCATATACACGTAAAAGGACATGGCCAAGCAGGGCGCGGTGCTAAGATGGATGGCGCTCGGCTCAGGATGAGTCGACGCCGTGGCTTCTGATTGGCTAGATGGATGATGACTAATTGTGGAGAGAAGGCGCAATGCGACGACCAGCGACATCATCTCAACGCTTGCTTACGGCTACCGACAATTTCTCCTATTGATCTCCAAACTCTTCCTTCAGCTCCAAAAATTCTGTTATATAACCCACCAGCTCCTTCAACTCCTCATCATTATCATCCTCGTATGTCGCGTCTTCCGGCCACCTCCCTCCGGCTCGCAAGATGGCGCTTCTCGACTCTCCGGTCTCACGTACTCGCTCTTCCCAGTATGGTTGCTCTAGTCTCTCTTTCAAGAACGTGTAGCGTTCTTTTCGGGCCTGCTCCTCGGGAGTGGTGATGGTGTTCGAATTCCGTGATCCTCGTCGCGCCTTTTTCCTCTTCTTCTTCGACGTGGCGTTGACTTGATTTGTATACACCGCCCATAATATACGACGTTGCTCCGAGGTATGGACCTCTTCCCAACCTGGGATACCTTCAGGGAACTCATATCCCATGGAAAGTGCTTGGCGCTGTAGGTCCGCGATATGTTCGAGGTACTGCCGGTCTGCTTCTCGTTGCTGGATCGCTTTGAGTCGTTTCGTTCGGGCCGCTAGTCGCTTCGAGGCCAGCGGCGTCTTCTTGCCACTGCTTCCATCGCTTTTAGGGGAAGGAAGAATGTCGGTGTAACCCATACTAGCCAACCAGCCATCCCATACCTCGACATCTCCTTCTAATCGCGTCACCTCCACATCCTCCAATACTTCGTAGCCAGGGATGTTCAACGGGAAGGGTACCTTACCCTCCTCAGCGTCTTTTCTGTACCCCGCGAGTTTCAACATCCACGCCCTTTCCACTTCAGCATTTCTATCCAGACTCAACGCCTTCCTCGTCGCATTCTCGTCTTGCACGTCCGAAAAGTACGGCGCATTACCTTCCGGGATCTGCACCCCATTCTGCCTAGCCATTTCCCGCCGCTCTTGCTCCCTCGCCTCCCTCAAACTATCATTCTCCCACGCCTGCTCCCTAGCTCGCAGCAGTCGACGCCGTTCGTCCGGCGTTATTGCCACGTGCGTACCAGACGGAGTTAAGGTACCGGGTGGCCCGGCGCCACCTGTACAGAGATAGTCTTCATCGGGGTCTTGATTTGATGTGTAGGTAAGGAGTGTAGCTGGTTGGCCGTCGATGGTTGAGGTGTAGATGTCGGGAGATTTGTCATACGAAACTATGCCTTGAGCGTGTGATTTGGGTGCCGGACCGGGTGGGTAGGGGGTTAGACATGTGGTGCAGAATGGGGATGTTGATGGGCTGTCGAGGTTGCAGAGGGGACAGCGGGTTGTGGGTAGCGTGGGTTGGCTTGATGGGTTTGACGTCTTCGCGTTCGGTGCATCCCGCTTCCGAGACCGCAAAGCCATCAACTCCGCATCAGAAAAAGGCGTGAAAATCATCCCGCGCCTCCGCTCTTCTCCCATCTCTCCCATCTCTCCCTTCCGCATCCCTTCATCCACCTCCCTCCTCTCACTCCTCGTAACAGCATCCCCCACCCCCTTCCCTCGCTGCTTATCCCTGCCCTTCACACCCTCCCCATCCCCATCCTCCCCCCTCCCCGCCAAATTCAATTCCCTCATCTCAAACACCCCCCTCACCACACCCGCCCTATGCACATCCCTCACATATCCCGGAATACCCCTACAAATACCTCTACACACCCTAGAAACATGTTTACATACACAAACGCCCATAGCGGTGCTTGTCTTCCCCAGGTGCGTGATGTGAGCGAGGGTACAGCGTGCGGTTGCGGGTATGATGCCGAAGCGGGCGGTGGGGGAGGTGGGGTAGAAGGAGTTGGGTATGTGGCGTTTTTGGCGTTTTTGTGGGGGTTGGGAGGGTTGGTTGGGTTCGGAGTGATGGGAATAGAATGGTGCGTATGGTACGTATGGTGGAGGGGGTTTTGAGGGGGCTTGGTGGTGGTGGTGGTGGTGGTGGCTGTGATTTGGGGTGATGTCTGGGCCGGGATGGTCGTCTACGTCGGTTCTGGTTCTCTTCCGTGATATTTTCTGGGAAGGAGGAGGGGTGTAGCTTCTGAGAGACGCCGTGGCTACTTCGGTCGTCACGACATTTGGGGGTTTCCTCTGGTACAACCCAACACCGTGGTCTTTGCCAAACGCAGCGTCAACATCCGCTATCGTCACGTTTCGTACGCGACTCGCATCAGATATCTTTGGAGGAACATGTACCCTTGAACTCGCGATGCTTGTCAACCGAGCGTATCTCCTCGCGTAGGGGTCGCATGGAGCGCTGCAAATGGATTTGGCTCGTCGTCGTTGGGTCATCGTACTGGCAGTGAGAGGATGTAGGATGAGCATTTCGGTACCATGGCTCACGAATGTTGGTGATGCGTGCTAGATCGGGATAAAGGTGAGTGTGTACAAAGACTTTGTATGATATAGCGCGAGTGATAAGAGTGGCGAAATCGAACAAAGGGTGGTTTGGCAAGACAAAGGGAACAAAAGCCTGGATAACGGAAAGATGGCATAAGCCTCGTCGACGGGAGGCACTAGAGGCAGCATAGATTGGTGTCGTGATTCTAAGGTTTGCTGCATACACACTTCTATGTCTCAAAAACTAGATAGTCTCTAATGTAATGTATACTTCTAGCTATATCAGCTTTTCATCTTTCTTTGCAATGCGACAGGCGAAATTCATCACAGTGAAACGAATTATCGGGGTAATTACGAAACCCTCAACATGAGCGAAATCTCGCCAACGCAACACAAGACAAACTCCCTACTCCTCCACAGCCACTCAACTCCCCCTAGCCCTCAAATCCGCCTGCCTCCCCCTCATACTCTGAAAGAAGCCCTGCATCAAGCTCTGATCAATCCGACTAAACTCCCACCACCCCTCCTGCGCCGCATCCGTAGTCCCCACATAAACCTCCCTCGGATGCAGTCTCGCACAGGGCCAAAGTCCAAATGGACGGACAGACAGCGTCGCAAGCAGCGGATACACTTCTTCCAGAAGCAGGCTCGACAAGATCTTCATCTCTCCTCTGTATCCCGGCGATACCTGGTCAATGAACTCCTGGGAAAGCAGGTCTAATGTTGTGTCTACAAGGCGCACATGCCCGCCATTACTTCCCCACGACGCGCCGTACGGCGGCGGGGGTCTTGTTTCCTCGGTTGGGGGGTCGACATGCGATTTGAACGCTTGCTTGTCCACGACGAGGAAATCTTGCGTCCACATACGACCTAGCGTGGGTAGCATGGTGAAAGTCCGCTTGAAATGCTGTTTCGCAGCCGCGATGTCGCCTTCCGCGATCCCAGCCTCCCGGCCATCGATGAACATGATTTTGGCCTTGCTCTTGATAGCGTCGAAGCCTGAGATCCACGTCCCAGATCGCATGACGTCTTTGGTGAAGTTTTCTTCGAAGGTAGCCCATTCTTCGTCGGTTTGCTCATAGGTGAGGCGGTAGCATACGAAACCCCATGCATCGGGATTTCTCTCGAGATTCCGTGGGTTCTTTGCGTAAAAGTCCATGCGTTCGCGTAGGATGGTGATCCAATGTTCTTGCGCGACGGGCTTGGGTGGACCGCAGAGGGCGAGGCGGGTCTCATCGCGGTTCTTCTTGCCTTCCTCGTAGTGGCCGAGGAGGTTCTCGGTGTCGCGGAAGCGGGGGTGGGCTGGCTTGGTGAGTTGGCCCATTATGTCCATTTGTTCTGCTAGGGAGGGTGGGTTGGCGGCTTGGTCGGCGGCGGCTTTGTCTTCGGCTTCTAAGATGGCTAACTGGTGCTTGAAGGACTTGCTTCCCATGATTTGGGACCAGGTGTTTTTTCGTTGGGCTACGGGGAGGTCGGTGAAGGCGTTGGTGGCTGTGTAGCCCTTGAAACCGGTCATCGGGACGCCGATCGTGTACTCGAGTCTGGTGAGCATCCCTCTGAGATCTTGGACACACTCGTAGTACTTCTTGCCGGCTTCGCCTATAGCTACTTCGTCGGTTCCAGCGGTTTTGAGTGCCTCTTTGTACTGCTCGAAGGCACGTGCTTGAACTTCATCCACGCGATCTACAACCCATTGATGCGTTCGCGTTGACATGTTTGTCATCCCGTCGTTCCAGTACTCTGCCCACATGCCAGCAAGATCCAATCTCTCTTCGACGCCATTTTGTTCGCGTCGCAAATTGGCTGCCTTTTGGAATTCGACATATCTGTCGACCATCCAGTTGAAAGCGTCGCGAGTCCGGGTGTGGACCTCCTCGTGACTGAACCATTCAAATATCTTGGTGAGGTCATTGATCAATTCGAAGAGGTTCCTGTAGTTGGCAGGATCATCCATCTTGCGTTCTACCCAGCGATCTCCGCTGATTGGCACCATACCAAGCAAGAGCTTTGCTTTGAGAGGGCGTAGACGCGCGAGGAAGCCCATGTGTGGTGATCTTCGGAGCTCTGGGATTTCTTGCCTCTTCATCAGCGGTGCAATGCGGTCCATGCAACTGTAGTTGTTTCTGTTGAAAGGTGCAGGAGCCCATTGACTGTATGGCGCGGTCAGCAGCCCGTATTCTTCTTGTGTCATGAGTGGGAAAGACGGACGGCCGCCGCCGGGTCTGCGACCGCCAGTACTGTAGTCACTAAAGCCCTGTAGGTTTCGCACTGATACGAGGTCCTCCTCTTGTATTTGTTAGTGTATGGTCATGAGTTGAATGAAGGTTTAGTACCATAAACAAGATTGAGCAGCTGCTCGTGACTCCATGATGCATGGTCACCGAACCAGTCCTTCATGTGCTTCTCCGCCGCATCAAGATTCATATTGCGAAGACTTTCTTCCATTGTCTCTTTCCCTGCAGCGGTAGCGGTATGTGACGTTGAGGTGAATTGTTGATAGCGGACTATGGGAATCTGTCTTTGCATTTGTAGACTCGAAGACAGGTACGGTGTAGAACGAGCTATGCTACATCTGGGCACGCGCCAGGCTGCAATGCGCGAGGCCTGTCGGGTCAGCCTGAACGAAGCCATGAATAGAATTTTTTCAAGGCAACGAACGCTCGAGCGCGGAGCCCAGAAGACGTTCACGGGCGGCTGCCTCAGGGTGAATGTAAGGCGTGCCGCGTTATGACTGAAAAGGGAAAGGCGGATCACCGCTAGTTACCGCGGCGCCACTAGGCAGCGATCTGGACCCAGATCACTTCCCGTCCCAAATCGCTCATTGCTTTTCCCTCGCGAGAGATGCTCTGCGGATGCACACTTCCACTCTCACCCATGCGACGCGTAATGGGTATCATATATGCGGTTTCTGGAGTGCCCAGCTCGTAATGGAAATGTATTGTCATATCCGTGTCTTCCCGTTCACGATATAGCCAAGTTGCTTGCCTTCTCCGTTGCTTCTCTAAGCATGCAAGATGGGGAAATAATACAGACAGCACACTCTGACCTCAATGGCTAATTGGCGCAAGAACTCTCGCAAAGCTATGCTTTTGTCTATCTCTTTTGCTTAGCACCAAGCTGTCCAGCTTCATTTGTGACTGCGACTCCCAAATGAGCTAGTGTTGCGTCACGAAGACCGCGATATCCCTGCCCATCTTGCTTTCAGGTCGCACAAAAGCTTCCTCGCTTTCATTCCCAAGGTCTGTGAGCCCCTCAATGCCATACTTCCTATTGCTGTTTGACTTGTTCGACGAGATGCCAAAACGCTTCATCTCAAACTTGCCACTACGCGATCGGTCGGACTGTGTACGTCGAGATGTGCCAGAAGCCTTGTCGTGACTTCCGGCGCTGCTCCAGACTTTAGGAAGGTAGGTCTTGATGAGAACTTTGAAGGTGGATGCCGAGCTGCAGATGATAGCTGCGAAAACATAGAGTTAGCCTTGAGGGATCTCATCAAAGATATGAGAGGAGACATACCTGCGTAGATCTCGATGCTACACCAGTTCAACGAATCGGCCATGTAGTACCAAATATCGGCTTCATCGGAGAGAAACAGCACGTAATAGAATCGCACACAGCCAGCTGCAACTGCGACCAGTCCGACACCCAGAAGAGCGCACAGAGCGATCTTTTGACCGCGCGGCATTTGGAGCTTCCAGACTATGTGCATTGGTAGGATGTATATGGCGAAGTCTTGAACGATGCTGTAGGACGCAAGGGTCAATCAATCTGCATCCAGTCGGGATTTTGGTTGCAATGCTTACGTCATAATGCCGTTGATGTTGAAGAACACTTGCTGCGTGTCCTGCTTGAGGCATTTCTCTGGATGCAGAGCCTGACTCTCAAGGTCCCAAAACAGAGATGGCGGTGTGCAGACGAATAATAGCACAAAGAAAGTCACAATAGATAGGGCGGCTACCCATGCCATTAAGAAGTACACAATCCACCTCGTGGGTCGTCGAGGGTCTAGTCGGTGGTAGAAGACGAGTATGCTGAACTTGACGAGACATATCGCTACAACGTAGAGTAGGCGTGTCGCGAGATTTGCCTTCAACATAGGAGTGAGGTCTTCGTTGGAAATGTCGGGTGCTGTAAGATCGTCAGCTGAAATTCGAGCAGATGATCGGTATTGACTGCTTACTGTGCTTGCCTACACCGTACCAGCCGCCTACGAACGGGCTGTTAGTCAATCTCAAGCTCGATCACGCCTTCGATGTGAGGTTCGTAAACTTACAAACCATATTAGCGACTGACAGCGAGATGGTGAAGAACGCGCCAGAGATTATCAAATCTGAGTTGAGCTCTGTCAGTATGCCGTTTGCTACAGTCAGCTATTGGGTGGAACTCACAGTCGTCGGTAGCTAGTTTGAGCCGTATCAAGCGTACACGAACATAGACGCGTAGGAATACTATGACACTGGAGATTGCGATGAAGGGGATGCCGATTGCGAATAATGAAGACTGCTTGGTATCACTCTCGAGCCCGCGAGGCTGCATTTGACGAGACATGTTCTGCAGTGGAGACATCTGCGGTGGTCAAACACCAAAGAAGAACTGATGCGTGTGGAGAAGATGTCCTATCCAAAGCCAAGTGCCACTGCAGCCACAGATCAAGACACAACTACAACTATTGGCCTACTCGGGGCCACCCGCCGTGCCTCACGGCGTGGGAGAACAGGCTGGCGATCGTTATGTCTGTTGGTAAATCACATGGTAGTCGTTTCGCCCCGGTGCAACGGTCTTGGACGCCTATGCAGTCGCGGCTCGAAATGGTATCTCTTTCGTGTCTGATCACCATCTCACTGGAGCAAGTATGGCTATCCCCTGGCCGCGCTAAAATTGCCGTTGCATTATCTGAATAGAAGCAACTCTTGGTGGTCTGTGAAGCTCGGTTAGAATTTTGACGCAAAGATGAGCTCATACTCGGTAGTGTCGCATAAATGTCCACGCCGCACTGACTCGAGGGCGGACATTACCCCACGCCGTATGCCGTGGCTAAATCCTACACAAGGGACCTGCCGCTTAGGATGGCAGGCAGCTCCGATGGGATGTTATTCCCGACTGAAGGATTCGTGAGCCGCGTACGCTGTTGCATGGAACGTGTCGAGACTATCCTGAGCAGGAAGCGATTTTCATATTTTGCAGACATGATCGCGATGAGAACGAAAGCGGGGATGTCGGAACGTAGTTCTATTCGCATTTTAGGATCACCAGAGCACCCCATTCAAGGGAAAACCCGAACGCCCAAGAGCCTACATTAAGATAAAAGCTTGCGAAGTTAGTAGCCTAACGGCGACGTAGGCTCCTAGGTGTTCAGTTTTTCCCTTGTATGAGGTGAGAGGAACTTCAGGATGGCCAGCTGAAAGAGACCGTCCATGCGCAGTATGGATCCTCTCGCTCCATGAGCAGGTCTCGAAGATGGCATGCTCAATGGAAAGCCCACCTCCTCGGTGCTCACTTTTTAGTCGCACCGATGCAGCTCTCCATAGTTACCATGCGTCTGTTCTCCTTCAGTGCAATCAACTCAGCTTGAAATTCATCTTCCCAAGCATCTTGCTGTCTTTTTGGCTTCCAGCCCAATAGCTTGCGTGCAAGTACAGCTTTCGTAGCTTTATGTCCACCCCAACCCCGCTCCGCAATATCACGACGACCCGCAGTGAGCTTATCGGCAATCTCGTACAGCGGCACAGACCGAATCTCCCTCTCCTTGGGGGTACCTTCACGTGGCAAGATACCGTCAGCGAATGCTGCGTCCAGACACCCTTGGTTGATGTCCTTGATGAGTGTGCGCCCGACGGCCGCGAACATGACGCCGTTCTTGCCGGATGGGAGGTAACCGACGCCGCGATCTTCGCGTTCGAGGATCTTGCGTACGAGAAGAACGTAGATGTCGGCGAGATCGATGACGTGAACCCAATCGAAGTTCGCTGTTTCATTGAGCTTCCAACCGTACCCATGCTGTACAACGTACATCATGATCAAGGGAATGACCAGGCCTTGCTTGTTGAACAAGCCGGTGCCTTCGCCAAAGATGCATGGTGTGTTGATACTGATAGCTTGTACGCCAGTAGCATCAGCAGCCTCCAAGACGCCCACTTCTGTTGTCCGCTGTGTGTAGGGCTCCATCTCATCGAGCGCTCTCATGAAGCTGAAGATCCTGCCTTTATCCGTCTCGTCGTTCCATTCTCGTATGGGTCGTGGAGGTTGCGATATGGGACGGTCGGACAGATTGGTGCAACCTGATATGTGCAGTATCCATGGCGCCGGCTTGCCAGCATTGATGCCGCGAGCGAGTCCATTGACAAAAGCAATGGCGCCTTCGGGAATGAAGCCAGAGCCTGTGTTGATGATGATGTCGTAGTTGGATGCTGTGTCTTCGATGAAGGCTACGTCTTCCAGACCGGACCACTTGATAGTGTTTACACGGGAGCCGTATACGGTTTTGAGCTTCTGAGCTTGCGTTTCGTCGCGGATGAGGAGGTCAAAAGTGAGATCTTTGATACTCGGTGCTGTGCTTGCAATGAGCTGGGCGAGAACAGTGCCGCCAACGTATCCTGTAGCGCCCGTGAGTAGAATCTTGCTCATTGTGAGATCTAGAAGGATGTCCAACAGGTTCGAGAGATGTATTGATCAACCGAAATCCATTTGCTCTCTCAACCAGTCTTGTCTGTCGAGACAGCTCCTCGGAAACTGACTCGTACTCATGCTTCATAGTGGGTACCATGCTGGGGGAAGCGACCCCGGCCATATAGAATCCTTACACATTTGGAAATAACGACGTCGCGTGGGGTTGGGCAAGGAGCTGAAAGGATTCTTCCGGTTAACCGAGTTGCTTTGAGCATGCATCAGCCGCCTGTTAACTTCCGATATGCGCCTTGAATCAACAGTTGTGACCGTGGGAGGACATGACCAGGTAGCCGACACTCAGAGAAAGAACGGAACGTCTGGTCGTTGCGGTCAGGCAAAGGGCGGCTATAAATGCGAGCCACATCTTGTCTACCAGACGGTCGAGTTGTGGTCGACTTCTGCCTCAACACACTGTTGAGCTGAACTGTATGAGGCAAATCCTCCGCTATTCCAGGGGGAGATGCGTTCGTGAGGCACAGCAAGATCGGCTCATGTGAGAGGGACGGGGTGCACGACCGTCGCTAGTCAGAGTCGAGCTTCCTGGTCGCGGCAGTGACATCGACGAAGGGTTGTGGAACGCCTGTGATGTTGATGTGTCGGTTTCGCGAGAGCAAGATGAGTAGACGAAGGTTGGATCTCACTACCGTGTGAGGACCAGTGGCCGACTGGACTCTTTCGCGTTAATACAGCCGCAAGCCACAACAGCTTTGGAGTGGTCGCAAAGCAGCTTCAAACGAAATAGCATCCGGTGGTTGATTGGAGTTATTCCCACCATTTGCCCTTACAGAGCGTGGACCGGACGCCGCATGACCATGCATACTTTATGCATGTTGTCGTCCATCACAACGCGTTGTTATCTGGGTTTCTCATCCCATATTTGGTAGAGTAATGGCGTAATGCGACGGTTGCGCGTGCTGGGCGAGACAAAGTCTGTCGTGTAGATGATGGTTTGAGATGGATGAGCGATCGATCACACGACGCGTCTCCTTGCAAGCCGACTAGCGCGACACTGGTTCGCGTCAACATGACGTAACCGCCGAGGCTCACAAAGCCACGAGGTGAAAGTGATGAATACTCACCATACTTCTATACTTATATCGCGTCGGATGATGCATCTCAAATCCAAACATTGGAACCAAGACGATAAGTAGCGAACAACAATTGCCGTGCGCATCGCTCAGCAGAACTGTTCACTTCCTTATGAGAATTGACCCTTTCTTCTTGCTACGCTTACCTGTCTCTTTAGTCCAACTTCGTCCTGAAGTACGATATCGCGCTTCGTAGTGTTTATCGCATAGCTGCATCAGCGTATGTTCGCAAATCCTGCAAACCAGGCCGACAACTCTGACGAGTGTCTCTAACCGTGTAGCGCAGTGTGCTGGTGGTCTTGTACCACATCCAATGAATGTTCAGCCTCCCATGATGTCGAAAATCAGGAGTGACACTAGATGCGCCAGGAGAACGAATTGTCTCGAGAAAACGGGCGGAACGGAATTGGAGGAGAGGCGAACTGCCAGATCCTGAAGCGGTTAGACGATGAATTAGCGTCCGCGCTCCTGCCGCCGACTAAACCAGATACCAGTTAGACTCTTCCCCAACCTCCACAGGTTGACCAAATCCACGGCATCATCTGTACGCTTGCACCCACTTATACGATTCACTCATTCAACATACGGTTGTCGTTTCTTGTACAATTTGCTGGAAGCAGCAGCTAAGATACATACCCGACGACAACTTCGCTATACCTGCCGTCCTTGCCGGAACCGCCATCAATCGGCACTCACATCCGGAGAGATCCACACAACACCGTATTGCCAAGCCTGTGACAGCAGTCAACGTCATATGTGTAGGACATGCTTTTTCATCATTTGCCATGCCTTCAAAGATGGGGTTTGCTCTAACTTTGCTGCAATCCAACTTCACTGAGTCGAACCACCTACACGCTTTGTTACACAGCGTGCCATGTCCAACATCAACATCACCAACGAACGAGAATCCTACCAAGCCGTTTTCGCCCTCGATGTCATCACCGCAGCTGGCGCCCTGATCTTCCTTGGTCTAGCTTCGAGACCTACCTTCCAGCGGATCAAACAGCGCCGCTTCACCGCACCGGGCAAGAACAGCGCGCGTGATGGCCCGCTGAAGACAACACTGGGAACTTATCTCTTCCTCTGGCCGGCGCTTCTCTGTCTCTTCGTCGCGTACCTATGTCGCTTCATATCCGATGTCCTCAAGACGAGCGGGACGATCGACTACGATGCGGACCTGGGATGGAACGGCCGTCGCGGCTACACTCTCACAGGCAGCGACTACGCTTCGAGTATCTCAGCGCTTACTTTCGCTACGACGCTTGCAACCATCTTCTTTACCGTGCTGCTCAACGGCGGCGTCTGGATCCATTCTAGTCATGTCCAAGAGAACGGTACTGGCATCTCGACGCCGAAGACCATGTCGCGTATCTGGAACACGTTCATCATGCTTGCCATGTTGGGTACCGGTATTGCAGCGTGGGGCCTGGGTCTAGAGGCACGAGACATCAGTACCGGTAGCTCAGGCCCGGATGCGCTGTTATCTTGGTCGAACGTCATGCACCATGACCGTGCGACAAGAATTACCTACATCGTGCACGAAGCTATCGTTGTCGCAGCCAGTCTGAGTGTTTCCATCGAAGTGTGGAGGGAGTATGGTACCACGAACAAGAATGCTCATGGTGTAAGTCTCTATTCTATAGTACTATATCACGTTCCGTCACTAACGCTCTACAGTCACCCGAACGCAACGATCTCGCTCGTTTTGTTTTCACCGTTGTACCTCTCATCTGGCTTCGCGACATCTTCATCATCTACGATATCATCCTCCTCTACGTCGACACCTCCGGATGGTCGGACAGTTCCGTCTTGGCTACGACCTTCCTGCTCGTCATCTGCAGGCAGTTTGCCAACCTAGCGATCTTGGGCATGGTGCTTTGGGGTGCTTGGCGAATGGGCCGCAGTGTTAGTATGTTTGGTGGAAGCTATGCTTGAGTGAAATGACTACACGTTGCTTGAAACATTGCAAGACTACGGTCACATGTCACAGTGTTTGAGACTCTCGATCGGAGACACAGCAGAGCGGTAGATACTCTTCTTTGTATGAGTAGGTGCGTGGGATACTTATGATACGTATAAAATTGTAATAGACTGTGGTTGTTTCATTGCTGCATTGTCATGTGATCCTAAAGTACGCCAAAGTGAAGCCTGGTGACATGACCGAGCTTTAAGACAAACGAAACATAGCCTATACAAGACAATGCTGTCTCGATATAGCACCTCAGTCGACTTTAAATACTTCACAGAAACTGTCCTCCTTCAGATATTCACTCCTGTCCACATCAGCTACTCAAATCATAAAAGCACCATCATCCACCAAAAATGTGCGACAGCGAGATGACCGACCTAGCGGACCAAGTCAACGATATCGAGGTCCCGTTTACCGCTCAAAGCAAGGCACAGCGCAAACGGCAAGAAGAAGTTACAAGCCTCCTCGGTACCGACATGGCAGGTCTAGCGGAGGAGTTCATGGACATCGCAACAGTCAGCCACCCTTCTCCGTCCTCCGAATTACATGACCACCAAGATCTAGACTCCTCATCTGCTCCGCTCTCACCCCTAGCCATCGATCAGTGGATTAGCGAGTCCGAAGATGACGGGCGAACGCCGGAGGAGGACACCGAAGTGCTAGAGATGGCGTTGCGGGAATTAGAAGAAAAGCGAGCTAAGTCGCGAGCCAAGGAAGCGAAGAAGCGTAACTATGGTCGAGTTGGTCGGAGCGGTAGAGTCACGAAGCTCGCAATTCGAGGTGGGCCCCCGAGGGGAGTGCAAGATAGCAGCAAGCTGCACACGGAGAAACGTAACTATGGTCGAGTTGGTAGCAACGGTGGAATTATAAGAGAGACATGGTTATTCGTGGTGGGCGCCCAGGGAAGGTGCGCAGTGAAACTAAGGTTGGTAGTAACGGTGGACCTACAAAGACAAATTTCGTAATCCGGGGTGGGCGCCCGAGGAAAGTGGAGGATGACAGTAAGGTGCACGCGGATAGGCGGGCAAGCCAGGCACCAAAGGGGGCTGACCGCAAGCGAATACCTCCTTTGGAGCCAGATGCTGATTTTAACTGGGAGCCATCGGACTATGAAGCGATGCAGCTTCGACGGGGGTCTCACTGGTCTACTGAAGCAGTCGCTGATTTTGGCCGAGACGAGAGGGACGTGTACGCGTGCTTTAGGTAGGCGTCTTCCCTGGGGCAAGGAAATACAATATTGGTATGTTGTTTGCTGTGTGTAGCGTAGAAGAAACACCTATGGTTGAACGTTGTTGAACCACGGATAGATGTTCTTACCATGTCCCAGTTGGTATTTTCTAGCGAACTTCACTGCGCGTGCTGAAAACGCTGCGTATAAATCATGCTCGCCAACATCTGCAATCTTATTAGCAACATTTTTTTTTAACCTTACTGACATATCTTTCCCTGGTAATCTAACCATTCAAGATGGCTCGCAAACGTCGCAGTGCAGACTCGACACCACCACCACCGCGGCGACAACGGCCGCTTCTTCCGGGATCGCCAAGGGCAAGACGGGATGCCCACGGTAACATTACAAATGCAGCTTACCTGAGTGAGGCCACACTCGCGCGCGAGCAGGGGCTGAATAGGCCTCAGGTTCTGCCAACCAACGCGGCTCCTGGTCCTCCTGCTCATAGCCCAGCTTTTCGACAACAGTTGGCCGCCATCCATACGCGAGGAGAGCATGTGCACCACCCACATGTAGCGACCAATGTGCAGTATGGTCGTAGGTCCGCGCCGCAGAATAACGTGCGCAGCCAGCGATATGCTCCGTATTCGCTTGCACCTCGCAACTCTTTTGCTGCCCATCCCAGAGCGGGATATGCGCCGCCTGCCGTTACGGCACCAGCCTCGCACATGAACTTCGTGGAGCCACAGCAGCAATACCAGCAATACCAGCATTACCCGCAACATCATTTTGCTAATGTCCTCCCTGATACAGATCTGATGAGATTTCCTTCAAACTCGAGTCAGGCTACTTTGGGCCATTGGCCTTCGAATGCTTTGGGGCCTCTGCCTTCAGGGAATACCGGCCAGGAAGATGCCTTGCGAGCCGAGGACTTTGAGTCAGCCGGACTGAACTTGGACGCAGTTCAGAGTGAGGATTTGGATCTATCCTGGGATATGGCTGCTGTTGGACCGGCGAACGGGTGGTACACCCTCGATCAAATGGCTTCCCGTCCAATCTTCTACCCGATGGAGCCACCCATCTCTGCTCCTGTACCTGCTCCTGTACCTGGGTACCACCAGCCTCATGGTCACTATGGGGTTCTCAACCAACGTCCCCTTCCGGAACCCACCTTTACAAACTACAATGTTCCTGGGGCTTACCAAAGTCCATATGCACCTACCATGTATGCTCCACAGCATGCGCATTACCAGCCTACTTTCCAGCCGGTCCCGATGTACACGCCAGGCCCCATCAACAACGTCGTCATACCGCAGCCAGGCTTGATGTATGCGCAGAACTTCGTCAATAATTTCCCGCCACAACAGCATCAGCCCACCATGCATACGCAACCATACCCGCGACACCCAACCGCGCAACAACCCCAGGCCAACTCCAACTACCCTGTTGCCGCCTACAACCCACCTGCTCCTTACACAGGACCGTCTTCACACCAGCCAGGAACTTACAACGGCAGCACCGGGCAGGCACAACAGCAGGATGCGGGACCCAGACGACGGTCAAGCTTGTACCTTACTACTGAGGAATGGGTTGAGGCACAACGCAGGCAGCATCCTTCTAGTGAGGATGCGGATCGACGAGCTGGATGAGAAGTGAACACTTGGGCATGGACGCGGGATAAACCTTGGAAGGAGACAGTGGGAGATAACCATGTGGTGTATATGACACGACGTCCTAGAATGGATAAATAACGAGAATTGGAGAAGGCTAAAGAAGAGAGAGAGAGAGAGGGCAGACAAGACACGAAGACATGCAGACGGGAGCTGCGAAACTGGAGAGGATTCACGAGGAAGATGGAAGGAAGAGAAAAGAAAGACGACGAGTACACACCACTCAACCATAGCCAAACGAAACACACGCCCCACATACGAATTTCAGTGCATCAAGAACCAAAAGCTGATGAATATGCGATAACCTATATCGCGAACCTGAGTGCGACGTTCGACATCGTGGTAGCGAGCCGATATCGGGACGCTCGGAAGAGCTTCAACCCCCGTTTGGATTTAGTGCTTGGCAGTCGCGACAGCCAATGAGGTTGCTGTAGTATGTTGGGTCTTTTTTGGGTTACATGCTGGAGGCCGTATGAACGTATCAGGGCAGCTTAGGGTAGCTTTGGCTGAGCTATGTCAACGGTATGGATGCTATGTGACAACAGGCTCAGTAGATCTTTCATTACCAGACAACACGTCTTCCACATGTCCAGATCAGTAGTATGACTTTTATCATTGGTATCTATTTTCATCTCATCATCGTTCTCATCATGAGATTGCTTCCCCCATCCTAACCCGCCTTCCCCTTCGGCGTAACCTCAGGCGACGCATAAGTAACCTGATCATGCATATTCTCACGATGAAGCCACCTCCGCCAGTACGTCAGCGTCGTATGCATATCAGAAGAAGCCTTCTAAGCCCTCGACATGTTCTCGCCCTCCTCCGCCTTCTGGAGACCGTACTTCTTGAGACTATCATGTGTTAGCGCAAATGCCCATCTACCCGCACCTATGCACCGGACGTAAACTCACCGAATGCTCTGAATAGCAATAAAGCCCGTAGTATCCATAGGACTAAAGTTATCCAACGTATCCATACTAGCCTCCTCCTCAGAGTACAGCTTCTCCGTCTGACTGGACCGACCAAGCACATACGCGTTACCCTTGTACAGCTTCATCCTGACCTCGCCGTTGACCCTGCGCTGGGAGAAGAGCAGGCTGTTCTCGATGAACTCGCGTTCGGGCGAGAAGTACATGCCGTTGTAGAGCTGGTAGCTCCAGTTGTGGGACACGAACTGGTCGCGCAGGTTGCGCACCTGGGCGTCCATGACGAGGCCCTCGAGGTCGAGATGGGCGAGGCGGAGGATGGTCATGGCGGGCGAGTCGTAGCAGCCGCGGGATTTGAGGCCGATGAAACGGTTCTCGACGATGTCGATGCGGCCGATGCCGTGGGTGAAGCCGAGTTTGTTGAGCGCGGTGAAGAGCTCGACGGAGTCGGTGTACGTCTTTGAGGGGGTGGTGAGTTTGATGGGGATGCCCTTTTCGAAGTGGACGGTTATGTCGGTGGGCTCGTTGGGGGCGTTGAGGGGGGAGTCGGTCATGGTCCACATGTCGTCGGGGGGAGACACGTCGGGGTCCTCGAGGATGCCTAGATTATTAGTTTCATACGCAATCTCTAAGTATGTGCTGTCTTACCGGCCTCGTAACTGCAGTGAGCCAAGTTGGCGTCCATAGACCAGGGCTTCGCCTTGGTAGACGTGACCGGAATACCATGCTGCTCAGCATAGTCCAGCAGATCCTGCCTGCCCTTGAAGCGGTCGCAGAACTCCGGCAGCCTCCACGGCGCAATAACCTTGATAGTAGGCTGAAGTGTGTAGAACGCCAGCTCGAAGCGGACCTGGTCGTTGCCCTTGCCCGTGCAGCCGTGCGAGACGAACCCGCAGCCTTCTTGTTGCGCGACGCGGATCTGTGCGCGGGCGATGACAGGGCGGGCCAGCGAGGTGCCGAGGAGGTAGCGGCCTTCGTACGAGGCGTTGCACTGGACGGCGCGGAAGCAGAGCTCCTCGACGAATTCCTTCTGCAGGTCTAGGATGACCATCTTCTTCGCGCCGATCTTGAGCGCCTTCTTCTCCACCTCGTCCCACGGCTCTTCCTGGCCGACGTTGGCGAGGAAGCACACGACCTCATAGCCCTCCTCTTTGTCTACGCGTTAGATTGTGTGGTGTGTCTGAATGTGCTTCTGACGTACCGATGAGCCATTTCAGGATCGTGGAGGTGTCGAGACCGCCTAATGACTCGGGTTAGTTTATTGGCTCTGAGCAAGGTGAACGTAGGTGAACGCAGTCGAACGCAGTGAGACGCCGTTGAACGCATTCAGCGTGGAATTGTTAGTTGCAGAAGTACTCACCAGAGTAAGCAAGGCAAACGCGTCCCTTTGACATATCTGCAAGTGTTTGGGTATAAGAAGTTTCGAAGGAAGAGTCAAGAAGAGTCAATTGAAGAGGGGTTGCGGCGTCTGGGGAACGACGTGTGGAGAGTCAGAAACCTTATCTTATCGCACAAAAAATGTTCGGCCCTCACCATCCCTGCCGCCCGATCATCGGCTGTCAGCCTCACGACGACCTGAACTATGACATTAAGGTAGCTAGAGTTCGTGTCGCAAACATCACAGTAACTTTACCCATAAACGTAACAAGCCACTGCTGCGTCTCAACGGAATGATATTCAACAAGGTATATAATCCCAACGCCAAGTATGCAATGCCCCGTTTCGTCCCAGAGACATAATTCGTCGCACGCGCAAAGTATAATCTTAACAAGACTGTCGCTTACCCAAACTTCCCAAGATGCAGCAACAAAAGTCAAATAACGCGTAAAAAAACTTTAGGCTGGAGCGTTCAATGTGTTTATGAACAGACGCTGTGCTAGAAAGCACCACCAGCAACCCTCTCCCTCTCATAGAAAACAATATACGCCTTCTCGTTCTGCAGACGGTTATGCGGTGGCAGGTTCCCGGGATCAAAATCCGTAATCTTATCGTCGTTAAAACTGCGCCAACATCCCCTAGACTTGTCCTTGACAAAAGCGATGTAATGCCCGCTTCCAAGCGTAGCACCAATATGCCAGATAACAGCGTAGGCGTTATAGACATACGGCCCATTCATAGTAGGATCGCTCTTGACACCAGCAAGTTGCGCAGGTCCATCTCGGGCCTTCTCACTCACGTATCTTTCTTGTTCTGGCGTCATGGGTGGTTCGACAAAGGGACCCATGTCGAGGCGTTGGAGCGGGAAATTAACAGGCGTACGGACTTTCCGGGCGCTTTCCGTGCGTGAGGCGCTGAAGCGTTTGAAGTGGATGACGAGGGTGTCGGGGGCGCGGGTAATGGTGATTTTCTTTACGGCTTCGCGGTCTTTCTTGCAGCGAGGGCAACGCCATAGTTCGTCGCCTGCTAGACGCTCTGGTGCGCAGTATGAGTTTAGACAGTGGCGTAGATCGCATTCGCCGTCTCGAGGAATCTCAACGCTGATACTCCAGAAGGCTTCGTATGTTGTACTTGTCACGCCGCATGTCTGGCACGTAAGCTGCGAAGCGTGCTGGCCGGCAAACAGGCCACCGATGACCGACATGTCTCGGTGCTGGTATCGCCGCCATTCGATCATCGCTGAATACTGCCTCGGGAATCTCTCTCGTTGCAGCTCTTCCTGGTCCGAAAGTGGCTTGAGTGGCGGTTTGTTCCAGGTCAGGTTGAGGTCTTCGTGCATGTAGTCTAGGACAAATTCCAGGAACTCCTTGGCGTCTTGCTGCTCATCAATGCCCCACTGCGAGTTGAAGTGTCCGCAAATGCGCTGTTCAAAGTTAGCAATGCCTAGTTACTGTTTCCATTTCTTGACTTACCCTGAATGTGCTGGGGCGCACGGACGTGACATCCCCCTTGTACAGATTGGACAGCAGCGTCGCGTACGCCTCTGGTAATATCCCCTTTGTTCCCTTCCAGTTATCTCGTTGAAGATCTCGCTGATATCGTCCGGTGAGGAACAGGTCTGAAAGCAATAGATGCCCACTGAGACACTGCACCACCGAGTTCATGTAGCACGTGACGCCAAAGTTCAGCAGGCCCGTCCTATGTAGCCTCAGGTTACTAAACTGAGGTTGTCCGTTGTAGACGACATTGCGGTTCTGTTCTTGCCGATCGTGTACGCCACTGTAGCTCACCCTAGGAACAGAAGGCGGCGGCCGCGAAGGTGCAACAGGTATGGCAGGTGCGACGTATTGATTGGTCGACTGGAACTTGGACGGGTACATCATGGATGACTGCTCGGCTTCAACATCGGGGTATCGACGTAGGAACTCTTCTGTCGAACGGTAGAAATCCTGTGTAGGCTCTTCTTCCTCTTCACCATCTGCCGGAGGCACTTCGACTGCAGCACGCCCCTTTCGAGCTTCTTCCAGCCACTGTTGCTGCTCTTCTTGGTCCATTGGAACGTATTCGCGTTTCGATCTTCTCTGCGTATTGTTTCTCGCGATATGGCTGGCGGCTGGGGATCGTCGTATGGCCCGAGCCCGCGTCGGACCAGCAGCCACTTGTCCAGCAGTGTTCGACGTCTTCAAAGCCTGTGGGCCCACCAGGTCCATCCAAGCGTCAAGACCGCCTTTGAGCAGAACCGGAGGACGCCTGAGCGGTTTATCGGCGTTGAACTCGTGCAGGGTATCGAATAACCGCTTCAACGCAATTTCGCTGTCAGATCGGTTGTGTCTATGCATGAAGTCGATGTTCTTTGTCGACTCATCGTAGTATACAACCACGTCGAAGTCGGCTCTCTTGTCGAACATGTCTTGTTCCTCATCCGGCGATATGATGAGACGATCCAGAAGCTGCTCGGCGGAGTCGCCATCGCGCAAGGTCAAGGGCTCTATGCACATGATGTTCCGCACGAAGATGTGTCCCGCGTCGAAGTCTGTCCTGTCTCGTACGTCGATGGTGAGTACATTGTACATGCGGTAGTAGTCGTAAAGCATGCTAGCATCAATCTCAAGTTCGACCGTCTTGCTGACAGACCTTGTCCTTCCATTGCCGTCTCGGAGGGTCTGCGCGGGAAAGTATGAGTCGGGCACACTATTCGCATTCGGTGCATACGCTGATGCACTGGACGCGGCGAGTGAGTTGGTACGACCCCCGGTTCCGTTCAAACTCCTGGGCGTACTCCGAGGTGCGTTGATGCTCGAAGGACCTGAGATGTTCCTCGCTGGACTATAGGTAGGACTAGGCTCTTTCGGTAGCGAAGCCGCGAATTGTGTATCTAGAGGCAGTTTCGGCGGCGGCGGAGGCATGTGAAGGGGCGGTGGAGGCATACCCCGCGGACCCATAATCCGGTTTGTAGAGTGGTAGTCTGCAGGAGAGGGCATCTTGACAGACAGATCTTGGCTGGGGCGAGGCGATGTATCAACTAGCGGACCGGTCCCTCTAAGATTCGCAAACCGCTGAGCAAGGTCATTCACTCCATTCACATTCGATATGCTCTGGTGCACAGCCCGCCCATGCAGCGATTGTGGCTTCGGTTGCACGGGGGGTTTTCTCCGTGAAGAATCCAGAGAGGCTGCAGGTGACGCTCGACCGTTTGGCATTCCGGTGGGGACTTCGGGAAGCATCAGCTCGTCGTCTTTGCGCATCGCAATCATGCCATTGCGATTGCTCTGTGTTGTAGAGGGGGGTGTAGAGGTCGTCCTGTGGTGTGCGCCGTTCCTCTTGTTGTCGTTCTTTATAATGTCCTTTATGCGCACAAACCGCTCTTCGTTTGACTTGATCTCTTTCATAAGCTCGTTGAAATCGCGGTGGATCTGGCTTCGGCTGCCGTTGATCTTGTCATAGTAGTCGCGGTGGGTGGGTATCAGTTCGGCGACGATCTGGTATGCGACAATGTATTCCCAGTAGGCGCCGGCGGGAGAGCGGTTGTTGAGCATGTTTTTGGCCGAATTGAAGTGCCCCCTGGCTCGTTCGAGGAGGAGTTTGATCTGTGGATGGTCAGCGACCGCATGGTGATCGTGTTACCTATGAGGCGGTGTTGGATGAGTACCGAATGGTGTTTTAGCGACTCGGCCGTGTCTGTCGCAGAGGCTATGATTTCGGCGATGGGCGGGAATGGGCCAACTGGGCCTCTGGAGTCCCCAGCGCCGTCGCCGCTTCCCCATCCGTCTGCGCCGACGCCGTGCGCGCCATTGGTGTAGCCGTTCATGGCGGCGGTGGTGGTGTGGGTGGGCGAAGGAGGTGCTGAGGGCGGCGGAGGAGGTGCCGCACTCACAAACACACTTTAGTCGGCGGGCAGGCGTGCATGTTCTCGAGTCCGAGCAAGGCGCACCTGGAGTCGAATACGCGTACGTGTGGCCAGAGAGGCAGTGTTGATCGGGAATGCGGGGCGGATCGGGTAGCGCGTGATTGGGCAGTGGCGTGCAGTTACGGGCGGCGATTCTACAGCAGCGGGCGGGATCCAGGGGAGATTTGGGTATCGTGAGTGAAGGCGTTGGGCGTGTATGGCCGTCCCGCGATTCGCAGGGTTGAAGCATGCGTCGGTGGATGCGGCTCAGAGGCGTCCGGCGTCATCGCCAAGCCCTCACCTCGGACAGCTTGCTACCTAACCACCACAACGACTATCCCCACGCGCTACTCGACACCCAGCCACAACTCTAATTCGAAGTCGAAGCAGCTATCAAGATACGTTGATTTACATCTGACTCCCACAAAACCCACTGGGAGCGCCCTACATCATGGCGGGCTGGTTCGGGTCCTCGACCACCGGCGCGCTCGACGAGCAGATCGAGCGCGCCACCTCTTCGAGCTTGTGAGAGATGAGCCGAGACGTAATTCATGGAATTATACATGCTAACATACGTCAGAGAGGACATGCCCCTCAACCTCGAGATCTCCGACGTTATTCGCTCCAAGACTGTGCAGCCTAGAGATGCCATGCGCGCATTGAAGAAGAGGATAGGGAATAAGAACCCCAACGTCCAGCTTGCCACTTTGAACGTACGAATTACCCTCCAGGAACATCACGAGCTCTGCTAATCGTCTCAGCTCACAGACACGTGCGTTAAGAACGGCGGCGCCCACTTCATCCAAGAGATAGCTTCCCGCGAGTTCCTCGATAATATGACGTCCCTACTCAAGGCACCCCCGACCGTCGCACCCAACAACGATGTGAAGAACAAGATGCTCGAGCTTATACAATCATGGGCGACTGCCGCTGAAGGGCGCCAAAACCTCAGCTACATCAACGAGGTCTACTACAGCCTGCAACGGGAGGGCTACCACTTCCCTCCAAAGGAGAACATATCCAGCAGTATGCTTGACAGCAGTGCAGTACGTTATCAATACATGCGCAATTACTACGGACTAACACATTCCAGCCTCCCGAGTGGACCGACTCCGACGTCTGCATGCGATGCCGCACGCCCTTTACCTTTACGAATCGGAAGCACCACTGTCGCAATTGCGGAAACGTCTTCTGCGGCGCGTGCTCGAGCAAGAGTATTCCCCTACCCCATCTCGGCATCATGGACCCTGTGCGCGTCGACGATGGCTGCCATGCGAAGCTCACCGAACGGTCGCGAGGAACACCGCTCCCGAGAGTGTTCGACACCCCCAAGCCACAGAGGACGCTATATCAGGGCTCGATGGAGCCGCGGAATGCGCGCGTGGAGGACAGCTTCGATGCTGACTTGAAGCGAGCGCTGGAGATGAGTCTGGACGAAGCCAAGGGAAACAGCTCTTCTGGCTTTGTGCCTCAGTCGCAGTTGCAGTCACAGTCCAAGCCAACGAATGGAACGAGCAAGAAACAGCCTGAAGAGGAGGAGGATGCTGACCTGGCTGCCGCTATTGCAGCTTCCTTGGCTGACATGGAAGAACAAAAGAAGAAGTATGCCACGACCTTCCGGGAACAGGCCTCCAATGCGAACGGATCAGCACCTTTTGTTGCGCCTAAGAACGATTACGAGCTCACGCCTGTCGAAGCCGAGAACATCAACCTCTTCTCCACATTGGTCGACCGGTTACAACACCAAGCGCCTGGCACTATCCTGCGGGAACCACAGATACAAGAGCTGTACGAGAGCATTGGAAAGTTGAGACCGAAGCTTGCCCGTACCTATGGCGAGACTATGAGCAAGCACGGTATGTTACACCTCCCCGCCATCGGAACTGTACTAACGGGAGCAGACACACTACTTGACCTACACGCGAAGCTGTCAACCGTCGTTCGATACTACGATCGCATGCTCGAGGAGAGACTTTCGAGCACATACAACAACCAGACCAACGCCATGTACGGTCTCCCTGCTTCATCACAACGGCCGGCATCCAACCTATACCCAAGCATACAGCAGTCAGGAGTACCGGGATCCGGTGAGAACTACTACACAGGAAACGCAGACCCATCCAGTGCATACGGACAACCGCAATCGCAATACGGTGGCGGTTACCAAGCACCCTACCCACAGTTCGACAAACGACCACAGTCCTACGCTCCACCGCAAGATCAATATCAACAACCCTCACAACCATACCCCAACCTCGCACAACCGCCACCTAATACTTCGTACCCGTACCCTGCTTCACCACAACTCCAGCGTCAAGTATCAAATCAACAGTACCCGCCACAACAGTCCTCGGGATATCCATCGCAAGCACCTCCGGTGTCTGACGCAGAGAGCGCTAGCTTCTACTACGGAGACAACGCTGCAGCCCAATCTTCTCAACCGCCCATGCAACGAAGCCAAAGCTACGGCTCTCAGCCATCCCAACAACAGCAACCCCCCTCTCCACAAGCATACACACGAGCTCCACCACAGCAGACGCCCATCTCACCACCCGCACAACCTACGACTGCGTGGCAGAACCCGCCGTATCCCAGGCAAGATCAGCCACAGGCTCAGCAGCAACAAGCGCCTCCACCACAGCAACAGCAGCAGCAGCAGCAGCAGCAGCAGCAGGCACCTCCCCAACAACAACCAGCGCCGCCACCCCAACAGTACTGGCAACAGCAACAGCAAGCGCCCCAGCAGCAGCAGTCTTCGGCGTGGCAATCTGCGCCTTATGCGACGGGTGGGTATGGGCCTGAGAGTTTCCCGTCTGCGCCGCAGAATCAGTTGCCGGTTCAGCAGCAGAAGGTTGTTGATGAGCCTTTGATTGATTTGTAGGTGATTATATCGAGATGGGCTATAGTATGCGTTGAGCTTTATTTCGCAGAAGATTCATAGTCTAACGCACCCATTCTACGCGCTGTCATCATGGGACGGCACAATTTGATAGTCATTAAAAAAGGCCAGGGACAGGATTGTTCACTCAGGCCTTTGTGCGTTTCATGCGTCAAGAACGACCTTCATCGTCGCTTATAGATACTGGGATATCAGAATAATTGCAACACTAAGATATGTCACGTCTATCTGCAGTAGGACTTTGTAGCACAAGTCTCATTTTCAATGCTGAAAAATCAGATGCCTAAGTTCATTGTCTTTCCTGTGAAGAACGACGAGACGATACTTGCATATTTGTTCCCTTCATAAGCGAACAAAGCCATACGATACGCCGGATCTGGTCAAAATGCCGCGACCTCCATTGACGGACTGATCAAACAACGAGAAACCACAAAGACAAATCACTTTACTTGTCCAACATGCACAATGCAGTCAGCTCGCATCGTTGAATTGAAGGATGACTACAATACGCCCGTGGCATACCCATCGCGACACCAAGAAGACATCCACACACCGAATCCAGCATGGCAACAACAACAACAATCACAGCCGTCCTAACAACAGCAACAACCTACGTCGTAGACCACGCAATCCATCCCGGTTCCTCCCAACCCTCCCAACCCTCAACCCCCCTCTTCACCCTACCCACCCTCCTGCACCTCCTCATCCTCCTCTCCATCCCCCTCTTCCACTCCCTCGCCTCCACCCGCCGCCTCAAAATCACCAAATCCGACCAAGAAGCACACGACCTAGCAACCGCATGGCGCGTACCCTGGTTAACCTCCGATTGGACGACGTTATACGGGTTGATCGGTCTGGCGCAGAAGGGCGAGATAAGAGTCGAGCATACGCCTTTCCATCACGAACGTCTCTCTACGATGCAGGGGCGGTTGAGGAATGAATACGGGACAAATAGGAAGTACCGGTGGGCGTTACACCGGTTATTAGAACGGGGTGTGATTCCGCTGAGGGTTCAAGATGGTGGTATAACGACGGAGTGTACGCGGAGATGGGGTGTGAGTTTGACGTTCCCCTTGGTGATATTGCCGCGATGGCAACAAACCAAGAAGAGGGGGTTCTTTGAGTTTTTGGTTCCACATCCTGAGCGTGTGGAAGTGCGTGCGTTGCTGGGGTTGTTGGAGGAGAATCAAATGAACTACAGCATCTCATGCCGTACGCACAACCTGAAGACGAAAAAGCCACGCACTTCGATTACCGAACCGGCTGTGCTGCATCGGGGACATCACAATCCCAGTGAGCCCATCCCTTCTTTCCCGCTTTCCGTGGGCGTGGAATCGAGTTGTGAACTCCTCCTCCCTTTCCTACCCGACAAAGAAGTGGAAAGTGCGCGTGGGGAGCGGGTAGCTGGGCTGGGTGATTACATCAAGGAAGGGGAAGGGACAGAGGGGAGGCCGCGTGTCCCCTTGTTGCACTGGAGTAGTTGGGCTGTTATCAGGGTTGAGGCGGCGCATTGGGGGTATGTGGAGTTGGATCATTATGTGCTGGGTGCTGTGCAGGATACTGGGATGGGGGTTACGTATAAGAGAGAGATTTGTGGGAAGACGAAGAAGATGGTTGTGAAGGAGGTGGCTGCGTGGGAAAGAGGTGTTTGTGAGAAAAAGGCGCTGGGGGAGATTGAGCGGTGTGGACTTTGGTTGTGAGGGGGGGGGATGGATTGGGAGATATTGTGATGTTGGTTTTTTTGATCGTCTAGAAAGAACCAGGTTCTAATTGTTTCTTCATCCATGCTCCGATTTCTTCTACTCGTGGTCTTGTTGCTGGATCGGGGTCTTGTTGAGACCAAAGGCCTACGCCTTCGTAGGAGGTTAGTTCGACTCTGTCTTGGGCGATTTCTTCGTATTGCTTCTTCTCTGCTGCGTCGTGCCAACGGGATCGCCCAGAATGCGTTTTCAAGATCTGGCGGGCGATACTGCGTCGGAGATGCTTGGCTAGATCATTTGTGGTATCGTTGAGCGGACTCTGCAGTCCGGTTGTGACGTTCCAGATGGGCAGACTGAGCCGAGTACCTGCTGGGGGATAGTTGCGGGCGTAGGCGCGGCATCTACTCAACGTTGGTACTGCCGGTGGGGCTTTGATGGCATCTTCAAAGGTCGCATAGTGGTTCATGGCCATCTGCGTCTCGATGTCGAGGAGCTCGTCTGGTTGCTGTGATGCGAAGATGTCGTCTTGTGGCGGCAGGGTAAGTTGCGCATGAGGAGAACGGAAGAAGTGCAATGGAGATGCAAATCGGTCGAAGTAGTCTTGCGGCTTCCTAAATAGAACGTCACGCCTTTCCGACAAAATCATCGTGGGTATGATTTCGTTCTCTCCATAAGCTTGCCAAGATGTCGGCGGCGGTATTTTGGGCACTCGTTTCCTGCCACGCTTCTTTCCAGTTTGCAGATTCTCTATAGCCTCGCGAATCGCCAATGAACCAGCCATGTCTTCATCAGCTGGAAGTTGGGTTTCGTCGCCATATTGCGGCTCGGGGAGATCCTCCGGCTGGACGACTGGAAGCTCATCTGGGAACACCCAATCTACAATCGGGTTGTTGATGGCTGCAGCGCCGATTCGACTCTCCCCAACACGACACTCTGTCAGAGCCAGCATCGTTGCCAATGAGCCGCCTACTAGTTCTCCGCATACACCCATGCGAGCTAGATAAGGCCGTTCGAATTCATCGATAAGGATATGCTCGCGGACCCAATCGTAGCCAAGCAGCACATCGTGACATGGGGTCGGATACTGATGCGCCGACGACGCGCGGTAGTTGATACGCACGATAGTCCCAGCACTTGACTCTTTTAGCGTTGTGATAACGCGCTCGTCTTCATCTGAGCTCTCTGGCACTACTGGTCCTGGAGGCAGGTAAAGCAAGACCGGAGCTTTAGATGCTGATGCATGGAATACGCTAAAGAGGGTTAGTACTAGAAGAAGCCAAGATGATGCCCAGAAACTGCGATCTGAGGTATGCTCGCTTAGGGCGGGGCATGGTGTTGGATTGCGGAGGAGCAAAGCGCTGTGAGGTCATCGCACAGCAGGCGGAGGATTCCCCGGGCAATTGCAACGACGAGAGGCAGGATCGAAGGACACACAACGTCATGTGAAGACGAGACGGAAGAAGACTTACTCAACCGTAATGGAGCCGTTTGACCGACAGGGGATCTCGATGCGTTCACATCGTGGGAGGGCGGTGACGGCCGAGTAAGGTCGTCTAGGGGCGAGGAGAGATAATCGGGGCGGTGATAGGGCAGTGAAAGCCTTCAGACAGGAGTGTCGCAGCATTAATGGGGACCATGCAAGCGATGGTGGGCACAGGTGTAGTCACAAGTCACCAGGCGGGCAAGGCGTGCAAGATGAGAGACCTCAGTTCGCTTGGGGCTGTCGCTTCCGCATGGGGACGGGAAGACGGCCCTAGAGGAAGGAGCCACCGCCGCGAGGAAGGCGCATCAACACAGCACAGACGTGAAGGGACGGAATGCAGAATTTGCGTGCGCGATATAAAAACCGGTGCGACAATAACAAAAGCCGTTAGCAGAGCTGTCAAACATCAACAGGTGTGCGGTAGTGCTCAGGGGGAGTGGTGGGCGGGTCAGCATGGGGCGCGGCGTGCAGGGAAATTAGGCTAGCTGCTTTGAACCCCGAACTGTCGTGGTCTGGTGCAGTCCACAACCCGCAGCCTGATTTCATTTCTACGCCGCCTCCGCTCCTTGGTGCCGACCTGTCTTTCATTCCCGTCTGTCCTTGACCGTTGTGCACTGTGCGATCCTGCCTGTGGTGTCGAATTCCCCGCAGGCCCCTCGAAACCTATCACGCTCACGCCCATTCGCGCCTACGACCCGCTTTCACAGCCTCCCAGACCCGCGTAGGACCAAACTCCGTATCACCTAATGCACGCACCTGCACGCTGCGCCCGATAATCCTCCCTAATATATCCTTTTGCGAAGAGTGCGTTGTGCGACAACATCGTGTTTCCAACATTGCGACCCCAACGCCTTATCGCGAGGACCTCGACCGCCCTTTCAACACGTGCGCCTGCTAGCCTCCACCTGGGCACCGCAATCCTCGCACCTCCACCGAGCCTACACCAAACCTATACACCAACGCGAAACTGGCGACTGTCGAATAATACCTGGGAAACGCTGCTTCGGGTCGTCGCCCGTTAGCCGATCGATATGGCGGAAGGATCCAAAGTCCGCGCAGTCTTCACTCTGTGCAAGAACCTGGTACTGGCGGCACTGCTCTATGCTGCTATCTACGGCGTCATCACCTTTATAAACGACCCCTCCGTTGCTGCGAAGGGCAAGATTGGCATCCCCGCCTTCCTGGACAAGGCTGGACCCACGGAGCTGATCGAGACGACCAAGGCGGGCGTCAAGGTCAAGTTCGCCGGCACCACCAAGACTGTCACGATCAACCCGCACGCCAATGTGTTCAACCGCCCCATTACCGCCGTCAAGAACAAGGACGACTACCTGGGTCCCCGCCCGCATGTCGATACCGAGGCCGACATTGACATGCTGATTGAGGAGTGCCGCGGCACCTATGCTGGCATTGAGAAGATGAGGAAGCCCTTTGACTGCCTCAAGTTCTTTGCAGAGGGCGAGGACCGCTACTACAGCCTCCCAGAACCCACCGCCCGCGCCAGCGCCCAAGACCCCCGCAACGCCGACTTCATCAACGCAGACGGACACGGCAAGACGCTCGAGAGCTATACCCCTGTAAACGACGCGATTGCTGCCAACGGAACCAACATCGGTACCTGCCCCGGCCCTATCATCCCATACCACACCTACTGGACTGGTCCCGCGACCTGGCGAGTCGAGGTCTTCATCAAGAGTTACCTCTACACTCAGAACCTGGCTTGCTCTCGTCTTTGGCTATGGCTTGACACCGACCACAACCCGAACGCCGTCGAACACATGCTGAACAAGGATGCTCTATTTGCCCGTTTTCTGCCTCTGGTCGAGCGAGGTGACATTGTTGTCATGCCCTGGAAGTTCCCTAACCGCATCCCACTGGCTACTGACAAGGAAGACAAGAACGGTTTCGACTACTACAGCAAGCCCGGCGCCGTAAATGCCAAGGGAGAAAAGGACGTGGCCGAGAACATTATTGAAGACAAAGATGGCCAGCAGTGGCTCGTTCTGACCCAGAAGCAGATGACATTCCTTCCGGTCGCTGTATCCGATGCTGTTCGCTTCATCGTATTACACATCTACGGCGGTGCTTACTTCGACATGGATGTTCTGATGCTCCGGGACATGCGACCACTTCTACTGCCGAAAGAGCATGCCTGGGCAGAAAGATGGGCGGCACATCCTCACCCCGGTGATTACAACACCGCCATCATGTCCCTCTCGGCAAACTCCTCCCTCTCATCCTACTTGCTCTACGGCGGTATCAGAATGGGCGTCAACTTCCATCCCCGCGTGCTTGGTCGCATGGCCTGGAAAGACGGACGCGACCAGGAGTTCAAGATGTTCGAGACTGCCGCTTTCGATCCCATCTGGACAGAGTTCAACTGGGACCGCGAAGGACGCTGCACAGTGCCATGTATCCGGGACTATAGCGCAGTCTTCAAGGGCAAGATTGGTGGCGTCAAGGACGAATGGGAGAGCTACGACGGCCCACAGCTAAACCGCATCGACCTCAAAGACGCGCAACGCAAAGAGCTCAGAATGCCTGCCAGCGACTCCTTGGCCAAACGCGGGGAAGAGAACGTACCCGCCTCCGCTGCCCTGCCAACTCCCAATCACGGCGACAAAGAGCACCCCGATTCGTTCCAAGCCACGCTTGACGAGGAGGCTGAGCTGCGAAAAGCTGGTGTGATTACTGACTACATCTTGTCGGAAGACAAATTCCCTCCCAACAACCGCACGCTGGAGAACTTCTTCCGGGGTGCCTGGACATATCATATTCACAACCAGGTAAGTCTCAACAGAATTTCCAACATGTTGTTCTGTTGCCACCCCAACCCCGCTTCTGCGCATCTACATAGTCCGATGTCCCTGCAGCAGTATCTTGGCAACGGCTTCTTCCCCACATAAAAGACGGAAAAGCAAAGAACCACACGCTAACAATGCATCGCAGTGGATGAAGCATCCCGAACCCTCGTCATGGATCTCAGTCCTCGAACACGCCCACGACGGATTCATTGCCGGCAAGCGCACGAACCCTTACGGCGAGAAATGGACGGGACCTACCCTCATGCCATACAACTACTGGCCTGAGTACGTGTGAGGCCCCGGCACCCACCGAACCTTAACCCCCCCTTCTGCGACATCGAGCTATACCAGCCGATGCGCAGAGGTTGCCGTGTCGAGTGCTGTCGCTTCGGGAGAGACAAACAATCCCTCTTCGTCAGGCGAATGTCCCATCGGAGAATTTGTGGTGGCCAGCTACAGATCCCCCCCTGTGGCTTTCTGCTATGGAAAAACGGCCAGCGCACTTCGATTACCCCATTTATGGATCACGATACGCTCAAATTCATTTTTCGTCAAGAACATAAGCGCAGCATAAAAGCCAGATTCACAATATATCTGTCTTTTTGGAGTTTCTGGTGTTGATTTTAGTACTACTTCTTCAATTGGCTCGCTTTCGCGGCATATACCCTTCGTTTCTTGTTAATTGTTCTTGACTTTCCTCGGCCAGTGTGGTACTTGGTGAGGTCCTTTTTGGTGTTGGAGTATTTTTTTGGCAATAAGCTATGGTTGCTGGGTAGTAGGGTAGGCAGATCTAACGATGTGGCGTCATGGCCAGAATTGAGGGATTAGAAATGGAATGAATCTACAGAGTTTGTTTGAAGCTGTTATTGTGTACATGTGTGGTGATTGGTTTCCCTGTTTTTGAGTATTGTTTGTGTGGGATTCTGCGTGACGGGATGAGATGGTGGTCTTTGAGTAGGGGAGTGTTGATGCACATGGTAGAGCTTGAATATTGACACGGGTTGAGTGATGCCACATATACATGTAATGTACGTGTATTTTCTATCTTTCTGCTTTGACATGGGTTAGCGTAGCTTACCTTGCTCTAAGTACTTAGACTCGCCGTGTAGATTGCAGATTAGAGCTACTAATCAAACTAGATTGAACAACAAAGAGGGGTAGACGCTGGAGTCGATGCAGATTGATAGTTTAGATACAATAGACGCTGAAAGTTAGCTTGTATCTCGACCTTATTACGGTAGAGTGTTAACGCAGAGTAGAGCAACAAACGCAGTCGGACACCTCTGTATAGTAATCGTAATGCAAGTGCATCTTCTAAACACCTTGTGCTTATTGTATACAGGTATCTCGACCTTATAGAAGCCTCTTTGCTTAGTAATTAGAGTTAATTCGGAAGTAGAGTCTATAATGTGGTGAAGTTTTAGAAGAGACAGCATTCGGTACTTAAGAAGCAGCAGACAAACAACTTTAACTCGCACATTATTCCCGTTCTTAGAAGATAACTAGCGATAATATATAATCGGCTTTCTCTATATATAGATCTCGTAGCTAAAAAGAGAAGCGTAGAAGTCTCTTTACAGGTTAAAAGTGTCTAAATAAGGCTTTATTTCCTCGAATTGTTTGTAAGAAGAACTACTCGTAATTTATACAGAGCGTGTAGTAGCTGCAAGCAGCAAATTGTACTTGCGACTTTTCTTAGTTGTAACAGCATGTAGCTGCAAGCAACATGATTACAGACTAGATATTTAAATAGATAAATCTTAATTAAAGCACGCATATAGGTTAGAGAAGTCCAGGTACGCATATCTGAAGCATACTTGTTATTCGAGCCGGGTAAGCGAGGTCCAGAAGTATGCAGTCTGGCCCAAGAGATCGCCATCGCGGTAGCGATTCGTCCAGGTTAACATACACTCTGTTATGTCTTATAGGTACTATTACACGCGATACTACCCGTCACACACCTTAGTATCGTTATACTTGACGTGATGCGAAGATACATAGTTTCCGATTATCACGGCAATTGTACGAGCCTGCTCAAAGTCCTCAACCGGCGACTCTTCTGATGGTAATAAGCCTTGACAGCAAAATCTACTGCCCCCTACCGACAATACGAGGTGATGGCCCATGCAAGGAGTAGCAGACAGGGAATTTTGCCTACATCGTTCTTGTCCAGAGAAAAAGAAGATAGCAGCCATAGCGGTCACGCGGAGTCGGAGTGATATCACCAGAGCCGCACCACAATTAACCAACGGGCATCGGATAAAAGGCCATGGTCGTGGAGCCGCACACTAACACATCATCCAACGGGACGCATGCGAACAGCCGAGAGTATAGAAGGTTTTCAAGATGAAACAGTATCAAGTGCCCAAGTCTCAGTTGGAACAATACGGAGTATCGTCCACAGGTATTATGTTTATGACCTGCCTGTTCGCGATACGATCACCCGATGGGCTGCAGTCCGCCTCGTGACGAGCCCCATACAACGCGCTTCTATGCCAGCGGAAGAGCGCGATACTTTGTAAAGGTCCGAGAGTGTTCCCGTTGATACGGCTACAATACGGCTACGCAATGCCATCCCACACCAATCTGTCCATGATCATCGTCTCACATGCGTCAAGAGATCCTGGCCATGTCCCGACCCCCACGCGTGTCAAACGGGTTCCTCGTGCCTTGCACCGTGGAAGTAACGTTCCAGAATGAAATCCGCCTGTTCTCCGGAGTCACTTGGTAGGGTATCCTTGCTGTGGAGCCAGATCTGACAAGCGCTTTTCCCGAGATTCGTCCTGTACCTTGCTGGTGAATGCCAGCAGGGATGGAGCATGACAAACGTCTCGAGTGATGCGTGCCAACATGTCAAGCGGATCGGCATGTACTGCATTTTAGACTTCCGTCCCGGTGCTTTGGTGGCGGTGCGGCTGGGAGAAGGGCGTTGCAAGCGTCGTTGAGCGCAGCTCCTACCTTCGTGGACGTTGAACCATCGCGTCTCTTGGAACAATGCACGTCGCCGAGGTACCAAGTAACCAAGACCCGGGGACACCGACGTGGAAGCTGATCTTATATTCTTTTGCGGCAGGGACTGACGTGAGATGAAGCAAGTCGGGATGTGGTGGGAATCGGAGATCGGTTAGTAGACGCCGTAAGGACACTAGTCCCGAAAGGGGATCGCGCAGACTCTATCAATTTAGTTGACGTTTTTCCAGAACCCAACCTGCCAGCGCGGACCGATTCACTGACACTCCTGCCTCAGCTTTCCCACGCGAGGCGCTCTCAAGCACGACTGTCACATTCCATGGTTTGATGCATGCCGGGAAGTGACGGAACTCAAATACGCTTTTCACCACTCAGACGGACGAGATCTTCACTATGACGTCCAGAAGAGTTTTGAGGCTTCTCATCCTCGTAGCTGATCCTCCGCATGGGATAAGATGAATGCGAAAAAGCGGGGTCGCGGCAAGGGCCTGTACGCGTCCGCGCTTAGCAATATTCGCATACCGGGTACCATGTATACACTGAGGTGTTATGAACGGCTATCGCCAATTTATCCATCTTCACCCCAGGGTTCCATCGTCTCCTTTGTTTACAAACTTGGACCGCAACGATGTTGAAGACGTTTGACAGCAGCACTATGAGTGAGGTGACAGGTAAACCTCATTCAAAGGGTTCCGACAATTCGGCGACGCCAGCGAATCCATCATCCGCGGTCCCACAGCCTACGGCACCTCCCGAGCCCCCTCGCCGCCAACAGATGCGCAGCTGCGACTCATGCAAGCGCGGAAAACGAGCTTGCGATGCAGACAAACGCGTCGATTTTGCGAACCAGACATGCTCCAACTGCCTTCGAAAGAACCAAGTTTGCACCTTCAACTGGTTGAAGACAGCATCGGTGACTCACCCAGAGCGAGAGAGAAAGAGGAGGCGCTCAGAGGAGAAGAGTGATAGCGATCAGCTCGAACAACATGCAGCAAGTAGCTCTGTCAGCTATCAGTATCAAATACCACCTGGAACCATCGCGAACGAAGCTCAATACGAACTGCAAGATCGAGGCACACAGTGGTCATCGTCTCAAGACGAAGACGAGACGCGCGAGGACTACTTCAACAACCCGCCGAGTGACGACGTGGATAACATATCCGACGAATCGATACATTCGCTGGATCTAGACTCAGTGCAGTTGGGCAGGAACAATGAGCAAGGATTGCTCCAGCCGCGATACTCGCGGAGAAGCTCTTTCGCTCTGCGTCCTCATCGTCGAAGCCAGAGAGACGACGCCTCATCTCCATTCATGGACATACTGTTGGGGGAGAGAACGTCTCGGGGGTTTGTGACCAACGGGCTATTGCGCATCTACAACGACAGCATGGAAAACTCTCTTTCATGTTGGCTCACAGAGCACAACTGCCCGTACACGATGACGCGCTACAAGCCGTCTCTCCTCTCGGCGAGTAAGGCTACACGGGAATGGAGTGGTACCTGGTCAAACAGAATGTACAACCGTGTACTTCAACTTGATCGAGCCTACGCATCCCTTCGCATACGAAAACCAACAAACGCGGAGGAACGTACAATCTCAAAAGCGCTCAACATGGTCATTATGTCTTTCGCGTCACAATGGGCTCAAGCGGGCGAAAGAGGGGCAGGACGTCGTGCGACTGACCCCCAGTTTACGGCTGACAGGTTTCCTCAGTCGAATGAGTTTGAGCGATCCATGCAAGAGACACTCTGGCATCAAACAGCTAAGCTGCTGCATCAGGCTGCTGACATCGGTTCTTTCCGTGTTATCTTTGCCTTGATCATCTTCTCGCTGACCCAACGGCCATTAGACACCACTCAGCTGCATACACGTACGGATCCAAAGCTCAGAACGCATTACGAACATTTCCAAGCCTTGGTACAGGACGATGACGCTCCCATATTCTTGGAGATAGCTTTGCGACAGCTGCTCGCCCAACGACGGAGACTGGAACGCGTGGAACAAGACCTGGGACGAGACCCTCTTCAGCAAGAGGACCGAGATACTTTCAATCTGTTATACTGGTTTGGCGTTATGTTCGATACCCTATCCGCAGCGATTTCCCAACGACCAGTAGTGGTCGACGATGAAGATAGCGAACTACCACCTCCGACCAACGACGCATATACCGAGCCGTTCACGTGGCCTAACCCTCCTACCACTTACACGGACCAATTCGCAATGCCGACACATCTTTCCAACCTTCCCACTGAGCCTCCAGTGACTCAGGCCCAGGAAGGCAATGCGGTGTGGGGTGATCTCTTCACACGCGATGGCACATTGGAAGTGGACCCTGGAGCGGCGCGATGGCCATGTAGCTACAAGGTCGCCGCCGCAACACTCAGCTCCGCCGCACCAGTGAAAGTACTACTATACAGACGCGTCGCACATCTCCAAGCGTTGGTATCGCGGAAGGTTTCGCCAGCTAGGATTGAGGTGAGTACAGAGATATGCCATTCCCTTCTTCGTGGCCTCTAGCTGACAATCTCACGCGCAGTCAGGTATAAACGGCGCATTCCACGTCTACAACCACTGGCATCGCACGTACGCGCCCTTCTTCTCCGACTGCGTAAAGCACCACGCCACCCTCCCCACACGCGTACAATCCTGGTACACACTGATAGCAGGCCACTGGCATCTGGCCACCTTCCTGCTTTCCGACTTACTCCTCACAATCGACAAGACGAAACTCTCTTCCCCGAACGAGCGCACCCTCCGTCAGTCATCAAACCTCGTGGATACGCTGCGCCGCCAGAACGCACTGGCAGTCGCCGACCTGAGTCTTGCCAGCATACACAGCGTAAAAGAAAAGGAAGGAACGGATGAGTTCCACTTTGCGCTCAGCCAAGCCGCGCTGTTGACAGAGCCGTGGACTGTGGCTTTCGTGCGCTCGTTATGTAGAGCAGGCTACGTCTTGGTGCAGGTCGTGGCGTCGGAAACCATCGAAGAGGAACGCGATCAAGCGATACGGAGATGTCGGGACTGTATCGAGGGTCTCTGGTATCTGGGTCGCAAATCAGACATGGCGTTTCTTGCTGCGCGCTATCTGTCGGATATGCTGGATGAGGCGATACGCGATACGAGTGCACGCACGATGGCGGAGGAGATGGGCAGTGATTCTGCGACTGTGTCGTCTCAGTTTGGTACGAGCTCGAGCCCTGGGACGGATGCGGGGATACCGGGGTATCAGCAGCCGTTTGGCTCGATTGGTGCTTTTCCGTCGTGGTCGGATGCGGATTTGATGGGGAGTTGTCAGCCGGGTACTAAGATCGACGAGGGCGATGTGTTGAACATGGAGACTCCTTTGAATGTTGATAGTGCGTTGCTTTGGGACTTTAGTCTGCAAGGGTAGCAGCAATTGCCTGACGAGGCTAGAAACATCTGTGAGATCTATGAACGACTACTTCCTTCCAGCGTGTTCACGACCGGCAGAGCAAACGACGCAACGGAAAAGCTCGGCCATATATATTTGCACTCTCCAGATTCTCTGTTGAGCACCGCAGAGACTACGTAATACCGATAACACCATGCCACTAGTCTTTAATTTCTCCTTTCATGACGAGCGCTTTAGCATGATCAGAACCATCAAATCTCAATGGAAAGTCGCAAACCCCACAGACGTCATCCCAGCGGACATGCGATACCCTGGACTCATTGGCACCTGGCCTCTACCCATCTTACGAGCCATAACCTATCTAGCCCGTAGGATGCCGGGTGAGGAGGGACGGGACCGATTTGTGAATCTCCTCAACACCGGCTACCTGGAGAGGAAGGCAACCGCAGAACAGTCGGCTACTTTTGAACCGCAGCTACAGCTATCTGATCTGGAGCATGTCCGGGAAAGCGTTGAATTGGAAACAGCGGGCGAGAGTGTGGTCGAGGCCGATCAAAGTTCCAACCTTGAAGGGAACAGTGATGCTGCAAGCAAGTCTGGCAAGCCTTCGAAAGATCCCACCATACAGCAAAGAATTGACAGAGCCGCCTCAGTCCAGAATGATGTTGCAACCCCCCAACAGCGTCCAGAACGAATACTTTCAGAAGATGAAGATGAGCCGGAGACTTTGAAGTTGAAGTTAGATCTGTGGATCCAATACTACTGGAACGTCACTGATATCAAAGCCCTTGTTCCCCCGAAGATGCGGCAGCTAGACAAATTTGGAAAGCCGACCAATCGGGCGCTGCACAGCTCCAGCGACCACAAGGATCTGTTGAAGGTACTTTACCAGTTAGCTCGCATCACAAAAGGTCGAAAGGATGCAGCATGGGCGCAGATGGAAGAGGCGTGGAAGGCAAGAGGAGGCAAAGCGTTTGCAGAATCAGACGTCAAAGTCGCTCTTGATTACTTCCGTGACCTACGTGAAGAAGAAGAAGACGAAGACTCTGTTACCAACAGTCGAAAACAATTACCTATTGCACCTTCAAACCCCGACGGCACTACCGGCGAGGAGGGTCAGGATGGCGCGATGAACACCCAGCGGGGAATCCAGCATCGCGATGGAAGGCAGCGGAAAAGACGACGACGCGAATCTCGAGCCACCGAACCCGACGCCCACGACAGTGCTGATCACCAAACGCTACTGTCCGACGTGGACGTCGCAGAGGCGGGACTCTCGATGGCTCGCAGCCGACGCTCGTCAGTCATGGTAAGACGTGACAACGACCGCACGAGCATAGCGACCCACGACGCTACGGTTGACGAGGCCGCCTCGAGCTCAGAAGGTGCGCGTGGAGCATCGACCTTACCGCTAAAGAGGAAGAGACGGTATTCACTAGACGGAGATGAGACAGATGTTGTTGAGGAAGGCCGCAAGACGGGTGATGACGGAAAAGATGAGCGTGAGCATGCGAAACAGGAGCACGATGAGCTGGAGCCAGAGGAGATTCTCAAATTGCCAGAAAACTAAGCCGTGTTATCTGAGACAGAGAACGCACCGCAAGATGAGGACGTCGGGGATTAGACAAGAAGTTGAAGTAATGTAGATAAGACATACTGCAAATCATGTCTCAGGCTAGTACATGACATAAATAGCGGTGCCTGCGACTGTCACGTGTAATTGTAGCATTCTAAGTTGTTTATTACTGTGCCTCAATGGCGAGTGGGGCTTAACCGATCCCGATATGTGCCAATAGACGTGTAGCACACTGCAGATCCAATGTCGCACAGCGGTAAGAGTACGAACATGACCAACTCGAAGCCTCTATGAGCTGTTTTCTCCAACGAAGCGCAAGTTTGGGGGTTGGAAGCGAGTTACCCCGCATTATTCGCTGTTTCGCTCTTGCCAAAACCCCAACCGCCTCAGCTTCAGAATGACGAGCGAGAATCCCGCCCCAAATACGCATACACCAACTCAGGTAAACAATTTTGGACCTCAAAGAAGCGGACGAGACTGATGCTATGCTGTAACTCCGCAGCATACACTTTCAGAAGTGGATACTACACCCAAAGATACTCTTGTCACGATCGGAGATGTCAAATACGATGTCGACCTCTCGCAAATACCTTACCTGTCGTCCTTTGCCGACTTCCAAGCCAAAGCCCAGCCGGACGCCACCGAATTGGTCCACGGCCCAATACCTCTTTTCGACGTAGCTTTGAAGGGCATTCAATCAGGTTATCGACAATGCTTCAGGAATCTTCCCCCCGAACTTCAACAGTACCACGTTCTATGCGAAACATACGAGTTTCTCGGCATTAATGTCCTCGACAAACGACGTATCGACCAGATCTTTAGCGATCTGAGGCTCTGCAGGATAGATTGGGACCCAGAGGATGAAGATACCAAGGGTGTTAAGTCGAGAGCACGCGACGCTGCTTTCAGGTTGCTGTATCTCATCCTGCTGGGCGAATTTGAGGATGATAAAATGAATGGCGACAAGGCGTACAACGCAGTGTTGTTCGTGTTATCCCATCCCGCGACGTTTAAGTCAAGAACAAGAACCGTAGTTCGGGCGGCGTATGAGGAACGTTTTGTTGTCTCGCGGAAGCAGATAAAGAGACTAGATCAATGGCTGAAAGGAGATCCTGCTGATGATAGCGAAGAAGCTACCACTACAGACGAGGAACCGCTCGAGGATTCGGATGAGTACTATGGATCGGATTGGTTGTAGGGATTGCGGAAGTTTGTGCGACGACTTAGGGAATCATGATTTCATTGTCAAAGCCCCGGCGGTCACGTTCCTTGATCAAAAGAGATGTGATACGTAACCACGGATGCTTGTTGTCTTCTCAGGTAGTCACAGTCTTTTGCATTATCCCGCGTGACAGTAGCAAATAGAATTCTGCCATCTTACCCATCTATATCAGTAGTAGGAACGCTCTCCTGTCAGTATCAAAATCCTCATACACTGTCAATAGCACCATGTATCTACCAAAAGAGCATCCCGACCGTCAAGAGCGACTGGATCTCGAGAAGAAGATCACATCTCAATGGGAAACCACTACCAAAAGCACTGCATGTATTCCTTCATCTATGCGCTACCCGAAAGACCTTCAGTGGTGGCCCATTGAGATCTTGCGGGCCTTGGGTGAGCTCGCCGACGAAATGCCCGGTATCGACAACTGGAACAGCGTCTACGATCTACTTGTAGAGGGCAACAAAGAGAGGTTAGAAGACAGTTCGAACACTTTATCAGCAGAGATACAGCTGAGCGACATATCGTATGTTCGAGAGCAGAGATATAACAAGGGAAAGCAGAAGATGATTGACACAACTACGGATGATGACGGTATGTTCATATCTCATACAACGTTCGAAGTCGCAAAAAGAGCTAATGTGTGCAGAAGCAGATATAGCTGAGCTCACATCTGATGATGACGATGTGGTCGATCTGGCTGCTGATACAGACGACGTAGATGACACCATCAAATCCGGTGAGACTTCTGGAGTAGCTGCCACACTAGACACGACCGTTGCAACCATCAATCAGCAAGATGACGACCCAGATGCTCTTCCAGCTGATATACTCCCCACGGATAGCCAAGACGTCAAAATCAAGAAGTGGAACCTCTGGATCAATCATTACTGGCAAGAACGAGACTGCAGGGTCCTGATTCCCGAAGAAATGCTCCAAAGACATAACAACAAGAAGACAATTCGAGGTCGGGAGTTGAAAAGTTACGGAAAGAAACGAAATGGTGAGGTCAATGAGCTGCTCTACGAGCTAGCCAAGATAACTCGAATGCAGCGGAAAGATGCAGCGTGGGCGAAGATTAAGGAAAACTGGACCAACAGGAAAGCAGGCACAAACGGGCACAAGGCGCTTTCGGCTGGAGATGTCAAGTCCGCTCTTGATTACTTCCGGAATCTACCGCAGGGTGAAGGAGAGGAGTCTGCCGCTAGTGGTGGACTGGCATCTGCGGTGACGTCAAGTGACATCGAGCCTGAAGATCAGGGAGGACTTGGGGAGGAAGCTTCGTTGGCTGGAGACAATGAGCAGTAGGAGTAGAGAAGATGCGGAAAAGAAAACCAGAGATCAGCTGGTGACATTACATGGGTGACGCAGCGCTTCACTAATCTGGCAATTTGCACCACATTCTGAAGACTATGTCGTTAAACTCGGGATATTCGTTCTACGACGAGTTAGAAGATGGCTGATCCACAGGCCTTATTTGAACTCACCTTGTTCAGGAATTCTGTCCAAAGATCCGCAGCCTCCTGACGTCCTGTCTCTGGACCTACTTCATCAAGCCATCGCTGCTCGTGCTGTCGTAAGAATGTGCAAACGGGTCCTTGGCCAGAGTATAGATGAGCCGTGATCTTATCTTTGCTGCGTATGGCATGAGATGGCCAATAACACGCGAGGTAGATAAGATGGATTCCACCGTATGTTTCCCCTCGTCGATACGGTTTCTGATAAAACTGTGATAGCAACTCCATGGACCGAGCTACTATAGCAGCGTGAATGACCTTTTGTCCTTTTGGGAATACGATCTTGCGAGCGTCACCTGTGAGATAGTCTTTCGCCGACTGGTGGACGAAGACGACCCTCCCATTGTGGAGCGACAAGAACGATCCACAGGCGCCGAGTATATCCCTTGATTCCGCTTCTTTATCAGCGATATGGTCGAGCTCCTTCAAAAGGCTTGCTAGTTCTGAAAGATGCAGAGGTCGGACGGCTATTGTTACAACCGAGAGTACGAACTTGCAGAGATTTGCTTCGGGCTCGTCCAAGCACTCAATCTGCTGGAGCATCCTCTTGTACAGCTCTTTAAGCCCAGGGGGAAAGGCTTGCATGATCTCTTTATAACGTACGCCCGTATGGCCTTCGAGCTTCTGGCAGACCAAGGCTACCCACAAGAATGTCCCTCCGGCATTGTCAATCAAGTAGTCCCGGATAGCTGCTTCGTTCGACGGATCCAATCTCTTCTTCTTAGCCAAAACCCTAACTTTATACTCGATGTAGGTGTTGATCGCCTCCAGGGTTACTTCAGATTTAGGATTTAGTGCAAGGCGAAGCATGGGGCGATGATCGGCAAGCACATCGCGAATGTCGTTCCAGCCGCGTGAAGAGATGATCCACTTGACGTGTGGAAGCTTTCTGGAAAGCTGCACAATCAACTCCAGAAGCCTTTTGCGATCTTCGGACACGACGCATTCATCAACAGCGTCTACCATGAGGTAGATGTTGGACTGGCGTATATCCCAGTCGTCTAGCATGTTGGTAAGAATCCTGGATAGAGCCATCCATGAGTTCTTGTCGGTGAATAAGTTTTGGCCCGCATGATCATACTCCAGTCGTACATGGCGTATAAGCGATAATCGTTGACTGATGAGATGGTGAATGAGACCACGCAAGACTGCACTGGCATCGTTGTTGCGTGGCTCCGAATTCTGACAAAAGAAGAACGATAGTAAATCAGCATCTAGTACCGTTCGATTCAGAACGCCGATGATTCCGCACATAAGCATGGTCTTGCCCTGACCAGGTGCGCTGGATGGCATTAGCGCCTTTCCTAACCATAGGATCGCGGATCACTCTCAACTTACCCTTCAATCCATAAGAGTCGCGTATCAGGGTCTTCGCACCACCGCTGATAGATCGCGTTGTCCAGAATCCATCGAAAAGAGCCATCTAGTAAACCCCCTTTCGCATCTTCCAGACGTTTCTTGTCGTCGCTGGGATTGGTCAAATACAAGTCACGAAGACATGCGTTGTCCGCAGCAGTCTTCGTATCTTCCACAGCGCGCCTTGTCTGCTCTTGGATACTAGACACGATGTTATGCAAGCTGGTATCCTGTGATTCGGCCTTCTTGGCGATAGTCTGAAGTTGATCGCGAATCTCAAGCGTGTTGAATTGCGCTGCGTCTTGCCGTATTGACTCTTCCGTGTCCTTGATCGCTGCCAGCTCGCCTTCCCAGTCATCCCACTTGATAAGGTCCCTTGCGAAGACGATGCCACGTCGCCGATGGTACGTGATTATGCTCTTTATCTGGTATTCCAGGAGACTGGCGTAAAGTTCCACGAGACTCTTCTCAAGTTGCTCTTGCAGAGGCTGTGATCGTTGTACTTCTTGATTGTTCTCTAGGAGAAGATCGGCTAGGTGCCAGTACCAGTCCATTCTCGACACGACGTAGGCGATTCCTTCTCTATTTGAAGAAGCTTGAGTGAGCGGGTTCAAAAGTATCTGCATAGGATCAGCCACCTGCTCACATCATCAAAGTTCGCCAGCCATACGTCAAGAGCAAAGCAGATCGGTACCCAGGCCACGGAAGCTTCTGGTGAGGCTCTGGTAGCTGTTGCGACGCTATCCTTGACAACAGCGAATATCTGCAGGCCTTGCGCGACTGCTTCTTTGGTGGCAGCTTCCTTCTCTGTTCTTTCCAAACTGGTATCGACAAGCTGTTGCATTTGAAGCGATCTGTGAAGCCCCGAGCTAATCTTATTGGTCTGAAGGTCAACGTCTGTTGCATCGAGCGCTCGATCGTCGAGTCTACTTGAGAGTATAACCTCATAGTGTTCGATCAATCTGGGGTTCTTCGCTTTGAGCTGATCATAGGCCAGATTCCAGAGACGTCCGGGTACGCTCTGCGCTGCGGGTTCCGGAGTCCCGGTGCTCTTAGAATGAAGATCAGTCGTGACGGAACTTTTCGGCCGCTCCTCGCTCCGCTCCTCGCTCCGCTTCTCTTGTGAGTCGTCACTGATCGGCACAGGAACCGGCGGTATCGGTGTTCCAGGTTTCTCTCGCTGCTTTCGACGTGGAAGCTTGAATATGTTACAACACCCCATAGTAGCGGAAGGAACTAAAGGTGAGCACGCCAACCTAGAAAAAAACTGAACACCCTGGAGCCTACGTTGACGTTAGGTCACCCACTTTGCAGATTTTTGACTTAATGTAGTCCGCAAGCCTGTTCAGTTTCTTCCTTGATGGAGGTGTGAGTAGGAAGAAAGGGGACTGGAGAGGAAGTGGCAAGATGCAATACAGCCTTGCAGCGACTGTGCCGCATGAAGCATGTATGCGGGGGCCTACCTCGACATCATTGGCCGTCCACCCACCATCCGATAGCATGCATAGGGAAAGTATGTCGTCGCAAATTAACCAAGGCTGTACTCATCCGATTTAGCATTCGATGATTGGATCAGAAGGGCTTGTACACCGAAGCGTGCATACATGCCGTTGACTTCGGGTGCAGTGGACGCCACCGTCGAAGAGTGCGCCATTTTATTGGTGTCAGATCTTGCGCTGAAGTTGGATGCCGTCGCGCGGTGTTGGGGTGATCGAAGTGAACGACGTGGACGCGTCGATGTTGTCTGAGGGTTGCAGCGCGACTTCCTGCCCATCTTATCAGCGACTAGCGGCGATAACGTCATCGATCACCAACACCGAGCCTCACGTATCCCATCCCATCCACACCGAGCCAGCTAATCATCCCACAACCAAGATGTCGCCCAATTCTTCCATCACAGAGAAGATAGCCCAAATCTACACCCCCAACCCCTCCGGCACCGAGCCCGCCAGCACCCAAGCCGTCATCTCAGCCCTCAATCTCCAAGTACACGTCGAAGGCGGCTACTATGCGGAAATCGATCGTAATCCGCTTACAATTCCCAACCCTTTCTTGGCAAAGAATGGAGGCGATGAAGAAGCGGATGTGAAGAATACAGCGGAGAAACCCATGTCAGGTGACAATGCGATCAGGAACGCGAGCACGAGCATATACTATATGTTGAGTGCAGTGAATCCGCAGGGACACTTTCATCGGAATAAGGGGAGAACTGTACGTATGACCCGACCATCATTGCCTACACCTGTGCGCGGCAAATGCAAGGCGTTGGGGACTGTACCTTCATTAAGGTTATTGTGTCAACTTGCCTGGCCGCGTCTTGCGGCCCTGCCCTGTATCGTTGTTGCTGGAATAACCCTATCATCCACCGCTTGACATGCGTGCGGTGGTTGAAACATATTACCGATACTAACTGCCATATGAAGGTGCACACCCTCATCTCAGGCCGAGGTCGTTACGTCCTGATCCACGCCGATGAGCCTGGCACTAAGAAACGCATCGAAACGTTCGTTGTTGGGACCGACGTCACGAAAGGAGAGAAGAGTGTGTGGATTGTTGAGGGCGGAAAGTATAAGGCGAGTTTCCTGCTTGACGGAGCGGAAGGGAAGAGGTTGTTGATTAGTGAGGTATGTGCTTTCACACATGATCGTTGACCACGTATTTCTGACTAACGCGACTTTTCAGACTGTAATACCCGGCTTTGAGTTCTCGGATCATGACTTCTTGACGATGGACAAGTTCAAGCAGATTGTTACGGATGAACAGGCGAAGGAATTGGAGTGGTTGGTGAGGAAATCATGAGACCACACCCAATATCAGACGCATCACGTCGGATATGCAGATTCACCTGCAAAAAGCAAATGCGACGCTGATAACCTGCATTGACTGCCCAGGTGTGGCGAAACGCGATGTCGCGTCTTCACGTGTGCGTGATGAAATAATGGCGGGGCGCTATCGATAACGGGCAAAATTATCGATATTCCGTCACGCAAACCCACGCTCAGCGATTCCCTCAGCAACACAACCCAAAATGACTTCAGCATTCGGCCCAATCGCAGGTGAGTAGTCGCGCCGATTTACACACTCATTTTCTAACGTTCCCCGCAGAGCAACACCAGGACAAATTCGACCTCGGAATCTGGCACGCGCTCTTCAACTGGAACAACCTCACCGTCGCCGTCCAAAACCAATGGGGCGGCCCCGACTCCTCGGATAAGCGCGACTGGCTCGCAGGCCAAATTTCCGAACTCTTCGCCGCAGAGCCCCTCACAGACCAAGAAGATGTGGAAGTCGTCCTACTACAAGTCCTCGAGGACGAATTCGGCGTGCGCGTAGAAGACGAGACCGAAGTCGCTGTTGCGCGCGAGATCATGGCGATACGGAAGGAGATTGGCGAGGGCAACACAGCGATGGTGGATGCGCTACAGAAGAAGTGGGAAGATAGGAAGGGCAAGGAGGTTGCGACTGGGAGTGTTAATGTCAAGGAGACGAATCAGGATTTTGAGGGGGATAGTGTGGATGAGGAGACGGATGAAGACGAGGACGTCGATATGGATGATGCGCCTGCGCTTGTGCCTGCGAAATCGAAGGCTAAGCCTGAGCCTGAGATTGATGAGGATGGCTTTGAGACGGTGGTTAGCAAGAAGAAGAGGTGAAGCGGAGGGGCGAGGAACGATGAGCAGCGATACCAAGCCAGCTGAGGCAGTCGAAGTGTTATGGATGATGTGGGTGGCCACTACATAGATCCCCATCTATGGGTGCACACAACAGACACCGAGCAGCGAGCAGCGAGCGCGCACATCAGCAGCAAGTGGCGACGCCATTAGGCCGGTGTGATGACCACCTTTGAGCACATCAGAAGAGGAAGTTCAGATTCAAAATGAATTCACTATCGTCGCGTCAACAGTCCCGACCATCGTTTGTGTAACGCGAGCGTGCCTGAGCTGGTGATGTCCGCCCAACTGCTAGCGGCAATTGCGGAGCTTCATGCATGGCCCCGCCCGCATTTGACCTGCACCCTTGATTGACCCAACCAGCCTGTGTCTCACGACCACAACAACATCCTTAGCCCCCACCCTATACACAACCTCCCCTACACCTCGCCTCCCTTCTGGACAGTCGTAGCTATGGATTCCGCCTACGATCACATCCAGGAGGAGAGCTACCCGCAGGACCCCACCAAGCAGTCCGCCGGCGGAGATAACACCCACCAGGAGACGACCAACAACTTCAACGCCGAGTTCCAGGATGCTTACAAAGCTATATCGAGCAGCCCATGGGCGGCGCGTTTGGGAGGGTTTCTAGGCAATGTGCGGAAGCAGGTAAGACAGGCGTGTGGGATCCAAGCTACCCTTCCTGACCATGTGCGGTGTAGGGCGAGCAATACTACGACAACGCAAGCAAGCAATATGCGCCACAGGTCAAGAACGCCTCCGCCAGCGTCTCCAACATCATCAGCCACGCGCGCAAGATCTCCCTCCAACCCGGCGACGCCTCGAGCTCCAAATCCGCGTCCACCTCCCAAGACGCTGCCACCGAGAAAGCGACCGAAGACACAGAAGCCCACCCCGACCGACCCGAATCCCTGACCGCAGACATTGTAAAGGAGGCAGAAGGCATACTATCGCGCTTCCGCTCCGAAGCCGCAAAACGGCTCAAAGACGTCGAAAAAGCCGAAGACGCCGCCGACGAAGCGCTCCTCAAATTCGGCAGCAACATCCGCAACTTCCTCCGCGACGCCGTCACCATCGCGCCTCCCGAAGCCGGTTCGCAAGCCGCCAAAGACGGCGACGTGCTATTCGAAAGCAAAGACAGCAGCGGCAAGAAGGTCGTTCACGCCACGCGCTTCGACGCCCAACTCCACGTCATCCACTCGACGCTCGATTCCTTCCTGAAAGACCCCGCGAGCCCGGAGTGGGAGAACTGGAAGGCGGGCTTTGATGTGGAGAAGAAGACGGAGGCTATTGCCAAGGATTTGGAGAAGCACGAGGAGTTGAGGAGTGCGATGGAGAAGTGTGTGCCGGAGAAGGTGGAGTATAAGGTGTTTTGGTGCAGATATTACTTCTTGCGCCATGTTATTGAGAGTGAGGAGCAGAGGAGGAGGGAGATGCTCAAGGGTGAGTTGCATCTTTTGCTCTGAAATGGGGTGGTGAAGCTAACATGTAAACAGCATCCACACCCGCCGCCGACGAAGAAGTAGCCTGGGACGAAGACTCGGAAGAAGAAGACGACGATGACGAAGACGAAGAAGAAGATGACGACGAAGACGATTCCTCCGAAGAAGACGACTCAGACGACGACTCCGACGACAACGCCACCGTTACTAAACCTACAACTAAATCCACCACCGCCACCGCCCCATCTACCACAACCACAACCACAAAACCAGTCTCCTCAACCAGCACAACAACCAGCACAACCAAACCCCCAACCGACCTCGCGGCCTCCGTCAAAACCCTCAAACCCACAGACGACGCTAAGCCCGCACCTGCGCAACCCCGCCGATCAAACGATGAGAAAAGTGTCGCGGATAGCGACGCGAGTTATGATTTAGTTTCTGGGACTACGACGAGGGCGCCGGGGAGTCCGCAGGAGGGAAAGGATGGGAAGGATGGGAAGAAGAAGGTTGTGGCTGAGGAGAGTGATGAGGAGGAGGACTGGGAGTAGGATGTGTCCGGATGAACTAGGAATGAACATGTGAATATGAATGGCGTTTTCGGGGAATCTGGTGTTGTTTTTTCGTTCATTTGTTGTGTGTTGGTTTGATGGGTATGAGATAGGATGATGGGTATCTTGATAGGACAGTAAAGTTATCTGACATTATCTTACTTTTTGCTATTCTATGGAAGATGATTGAGTGAGGAGTACTCGCTCGCTATGCTACGCTAAGTCATACTTAATTGAAGGTGCATTCTGTGAACGAAAAACAAGTGGTATCTAGAACGCCATTCTGATGCTGGAAATCGCTCCCTCTTTTTGATCTGAATATGAAACGATCTGCACACATTCGCCCATGATACTCTTCTGTCATCGTAATCGTCGTCTCATAAGTCTCGAGCACTTCTAACCCAGCCTAGCCACACTACTAGGCGGAGTATCAGGCGGCACACTCCCCGTACGCGGTATCGCTGTGTTATTACTTGACCTCCGCGAGAAGTTGGGCTGTTTCATCTGATTGAGGTGCTGACCCGGTTGTGTGGTTGCTCGTCTGAGGAGAGGGCTTGGCGAGGAGACGTTACCCAGACTATGTCTTCCCGAGAACGAGATATCGGCAGATGATCTCGAGCGGTGATCTGAAGAAGGCATAGGCGTAGAATTGGACGGAGTTGGTGTACCGCCACGTGACCGCGAGTACGGCGATGAACCGCGCTGACCAATGGGATAGCTGTCGTAATCGTAACCCCTACCGTCGTTCGCAGTTGATGTATCTGTCCATCCATCGCGGTCGTGGTCGTGTACTTGGTCATGGCCATGTTCGTGTAACTCATGCTCTAGGTATTCTTCTCCTCTCCTTTTGATCGGACTCTCGTCGTAGGGATCGAAGCCGACTCTCATTCTCGCTTCTCTCCTCACTCGTCGTCGTAACTCAGCATCACCACCGGCGCCCACTGTACTGCTATCCGAGAGGAAGAAGTTGAGGAACTCATCTGGAATGGCGAGATGGGATGATTGCTGGAACTGCTGGAGAGCGGTCAAGCGGATGAGCATTTCCAGAAGAGACAGCGAGGTTTTGATAGCAGGGAGGGATGTCGGGGCTTGTTGCTGATGTTGTGGAGTGGGCGCAGAAGCCTTCTGCGGCGAGGGAATCATCTGGTTGCTGGAATTCGGTTGTGGGGAGGTGGGTGTGCTAGGTCGGAGATTGAGGTTGGAGAAGCGGCCGAGGAAGTCGGGTGGTGTAGGTGTGGCTGCTGGGGATGGGGGAGAAACGTCTTCAGTGAGGTCTTCTGTTTCGTCGATCTCGGAGTCGGTGGTGGGGTCTTCGGTGTATACTTCAAAGGCCATCCACTCCAAGTCCAGCGTTGGAGGTAGTCGCCAGGGGTATGTGGACTGTTCGGGCTCTTGCGGGGTGGGCTCTTGTTGGGTGGGCTCTTCAAGGTGCGGTGTCGACTCGCGTCGCAATTGCTCTTCCAACTCTGTTTGCTCTGGATCTTCTTCATCTTCAGCAACGGTATGTGAGTCGTCCGACTCATAGCCGGGCTCCTCGGTATCGCGCTCCATCATGCGGCGTGGCGGTGCTGCATTAACGTCTCGCTTGAGCAGCAAGATGGGGTTGTTGCTTTCGTTGTCGGAACCGATGTTCAGTATCTTGCCCGTGTCGGCGTAGAAGATCTTGGACACTTCATGTATGGGTATGATCTCACGTACGCCTGCTTGCTCGACACCGTCATATGGTCCTGGCTGGGGTTCGCCGTCTTCGAATTCATGCATACGACCGTCGTCCAAATCTTCAACAATGAGCAGCTGGTAAGCAAACTCCTGCAATACGCTGTCGGATGGGATGTGACGGTGGTTAGCCTCATCAGCGCGTCGACTGTCCTGCCCAAAGGGCGTCGGATAGTCATAGACATTGTCCAGTGGAACTCGCATCAGTGTAACACGCGCCTTATGCATGACCTCCTTCCATGTTGTCTCTCGCACGTCTTCTTCATGAGCTCGATGCGCGTAACCAGCGAACAACATGTACATGGAGAGTGTGAAGGTCGGACCAATTTGCTGAGCCCTAGGCTTCGATGCGCAATATTGCATGTCGCCCGAAGTGAGAAAGGTGCTAGCTTGTAGAAGTCGTGATGGCGATACAGTAGCTGGGAGCGTAGTTGAGAGACTGGTACCGGATGTGGTGATTGCCAAATTTATCAGCGGCACCGCGTCTTCAATCCGCTCCAGCAACCTCTTCATCTCTTCGATGATGATCTTGAGCTCGGTGTCGTTTTGGTCGCGTGACTTTGCTTTAGAGCTGCCTCTTCTTGCAAGCTGCTCTTCAGCGACGGCCTTCTCGACACGACTCCCTAAGGTCTGGATGTCCCACCGAAGAGATTTGGTGAGACCCACTGCGGACTCAAGCGAGGTGTTTCCGCGTGCCGCAATCAGTTCAATCATATCGATTGCCGGTGAGATAATCTTGATCTTGGAGTCGAGTCTAAGTTGCAGAGTCGCGAGTTCCTGCTTTTCTCGACCATCGACCGTCTTCATCAGTCGGCCGCATTGCTTGAGCGCATAGTGGCTGGTGATTGCTATGCCGCTTCGGATAGCATAGCTCATAGCCTGTTGGGTGACCTATCACGTGTTAGCATAATTCAAGAATACGAGAAGATGACTCCCTGTCTGCTATGACGCGTTGGGGGTCAGAGCATAGTCATACCTTTGCTAAGATTGCCTCCATCTTGCCCTATGGGTTGGGCTTCACCCTTGTATGTGAGGAAGGGGCGGTTGATGAAGTGGTTGGGAGAGAGGAACCATGAGGTCAGATATCAGGTTGCCGGGGAACGCAACCGGGATTAAGTGCGGCAAGTGACGACAAAGTGAATGTTTGAGGCTGGTGAGTGCCTTTGTTGCTGGGCGCCCTGGCCAATGTTAGGCAGCGAGGCAGCGAGGCGTTGAGTCAGCCCCACACAGCCACCCAAAGCAACCCCGCCAAATCCTGCGTGGGCAGCAGCGACCCGGCACATTTTCACTTTTCGCCGACGACACTCGACGCCCGTCCGCTTATATACCTGACAGTCGCTCCCTGGCCGCGGGTCGACTTCACACATTCTCCAATTTACGAGCGACTCGACCGCACAAAATTCGCACGCCGTCGCACTACACCACCCCGACGACACGACCCATCCCCGCGAGACCGACGTCACCATGGCCGACAGCTGGGAGCAAGAGGAGGAGCGCCTCGCGCAGCAGGCGCAGGGCATGAACCTCAACAACACGCCCACGTTCACACCAGGCGCCCAGACATTCACGCCCGGCGCCAGCACATTCGTCCCCGGCCAAGCCTACGGAGGCTACCAGGGCTACAACCAGTATGGCCAGCAGCAATATGGCGGGTACAACCAATACGGTGGCCAGCAATACGGTGGCTACCAACAGCAGCAAGGCTACCCGCAATACGGGCAGCAATACGGCGGCCAGCAAGGAGGATACCCCAACTACGGACAGCAATACCCCCAGCAACAAAACTTCCAGCCCCAGCAGGCGCAGCAAGGCCAGGCGCCCGTACGGATAGCGAAGCGAGGCGACACCGATATGGCTGGCTCAGAGGGTGCCGCACCCGCCGAGGCTAAGAAGGAGGCGCCCAAGGCAAAGGTTCTCTCGATTGGTGGCGACAGCGCGCCCAAGGCAAAGGTCCTCTCCATCGGAGGCGACACCACAACACCAAAGGTCGAGAAGGCAGGCGGCACCAAGGTCCTGAGCCTGGGCACCCCCGCCGCTCCATCGGCAGCGAAGGAGAAGGCAGACAAGGAGAAGGGCACCGCTGATGCCGGCACCAAGGTCACCGCTGCAAAGGCCATTGAGAAGACTGGAGAGCCCACCCCGGCGTCTGGAGGCTCTGGCCGAACCTCGCCAACACCTTCCTCTGGCCGCAACAGCCCGACACCGAAGGAGAAGGCTGCCGAGAAGGCCAAGGCACAGGATGTCGAGAAGGAAATGGACGAAGTCGTTGATGAGGCCACCCTTGCCGAGATTTACGGAAAAGAGCACGTCAACATCATCTTTTTGGGTCACGTTGACGCAGGAAAGTCCACCCTCGGCGGAAGCATTCTCATTTCCACCGGCATGGTCGACGAGCGTACACTAGACAAGTACAAGAAGGAAGCCAAGGACGCTGGTCGTGAAACCTGGTACATCTCGTGGGCGCTTGACTTGAACAAGGAAGAGCGACAGCAGGGTAAGACTATCGAAGTCGGCCGAGGTTTCTTCGAGACGGAGAAGCGACGATACTCCATCCTGGACGCGCCAGGCCACAAGACATACGTACCGAACATGATCAGTGGTGCCTCGCAAGCCGATGTTGGTATTCTCGTCATCTCCGGACGTAAGGGAGAATACGAGACAGGTTTCGAGAAGGGCGGTCAGACCCGAGAGCACGCCATGTTGGCCAAGACACAGGGTGTCAACAAGATCCTCATCGTCGTCAACAAGATGGACGACCCTACTGTTGAGTGGTCAGAGGACCGTTTCAAGGAGTGCACCAGCAAGGTGGTCATGTTCTTGAAGGGTCTCGGGTACAACCCCAAGACAGACATCAGCATGATGCCAGTCAGCGCGCAAACTTTCACAGGTATCAAGACCCGTGTACCCAAGGATCTGGCTCCCTGGTACGACGGCCCATCTCTGCTTGAATACCTAGACAACATGCAAGCGCTCGAGCGTAAGCTCAACGCGCCTTTCATGATGCCCATCGCCGCCAAGTACAAGGACATGGGTACCATGATTGAGGGCAAGATCGAGTCTGGTATCATCAAGAAGGAACAGAAGTAAGTCCCGGTGTTATCAGATTTGATATACTTTGTACTAACGATATCAGGTACCTCATGATGCCTAACCGACAAACCATCCACATCTCCGCTTTGTACGGTGAACAAGAAGAGGAAATCCCAGGCGCGACCTGCGGTGACCAGATTCGTGTGAGGCTTCGGGGTGTTGAGGAGGAAGACATTCTGCCTGTAAGATAACCCAGATGCTGTTTTTTGATCGCTTGCTAACTTCAACGTTCAGGGATACGTGCTGTGCTCACCCAAGCGCCCCGTCCACTGCGTCTCCCAGTTCGAGGCCCAGGTCGTACTGCTCGACATCAAGTCTATCCTAACAGCCGGATTCAACTGCGTGCTCCACGTCCACGCCGCACAAGAAGAGGTTACCATCACCGCGCTGTTGCACAAGCTGGAGAAGGGCACTGGACGGAAATCGAAGAAGGCACCAGGTTTCGCTACCAAGGGCATGAGCATCATCGCGCGCTTGCAGATCACTGGTACAGCCGGAAACATCTGTGTTGAGCGATTCGAGGACTACCCACAGCTGGGACGTTTCACTCTTCGTGACCAGGGTCAGACAATCGCTATTGGCAAGATCACGAAGCTCATCACCGACGAGGCTTAAATGGTTGATTAATCCACGCATGATGATCCCACTAGGAGGAAGAGGAGGAGTCGGATATCCGTATTGACGAAAAGCTGTCGCCATTGAGGCAACATAGCCTGAGGTTCCACGGCGTTTGGACGCAAGGGTAGCATAGACCGAGCATCCGAACAATGTGATCACGAATATTATTCCATTTCTAGTGATCGAAGTTTCTGTCGTGGTGATTTGCATGTATGGATTCTAGGGCTCGGAGATAGGCGTCGCGGGACGACTGTGAGACAAGCCTTTTAGTGCCGCAATCAACAGCAACCTTAATTGACCTTCCGAGTCAGGAAGTTAGATGCATGTGCATAGAGGGCTAGCAAGCCGCACATGCAGAAGTCAATGACGTCACGCCGCGTCTATCAGTGAAAGAGCCTCGTCGCGTGACAATCGCGACACAGTCCTAGATGGCAAGGCTATGCTTACGTCATCCACTCCCGCGGCCAAAGTTCGCGACACCATCCATGGATCACTCACGCAACAAAGTCTCCACCACCACGAACCTGCGCACACCGCGCAAACCTCCCTCCCCCACCCCTCACGATGCAGGGCTTCAACATGGGGCGGTACTACCCGCCCGATGCGTCGAACCCACCCAGCTTCAACAACTCCTCACACCCTCTCGGCAAACGCGCCAACAAGATCACCCAAGGCATCCTAACCGTCCGCTTCGAACTCCCCTTCGCCGTATGGTGCAACCACTGCACCCCACCCGCCATAATCGGCCAGGGCGTCCGATTCAACGCTGAAAAGAAGAAAGTAGGAAACTACCACACCACCCCAATATGGAGTTTCCGCATGAAGCACAGCGCGTGTGGCGGGTGGTGGGAGATACGAACCGATCCACAAAACAGCGAATACGTAGTCGTTGAGGGGGCGCGACGCCGCGACTATGGACCTACCGTCAAAGACGATACAGCGGATGGCGAGCTGAAGTTTCTGACAGAGGAGGAGAGGCAGAAGAGGAGGGACGATGCTTTTGCGAATCTAGAAGGGAAAATGGAGGATAAAGGGGTTGAGAAGAAGAATAGGGAGAGGGTGGAGGAGTTGTATGATAAAGCGGAGGTTTGGCGGGATCCGTATGATGTCAATGCGAAGTTGAGGGAAGTGTTCCGGGGGAAGAGGAAGGTGTGGAAGAGGGAGGATAGGCACAAGGAGGGGATGCAGGAGAAGTTTAGTTTGGGGCTGGATATTGTGGATGAGACGGAGGCGGATAGGACGAGGGCTGGGCTTGTGGAGTTTGGGGCTAAGGATGTGGGTGTGGGTGGGGAGGGGGAGGGGTTGGCGTGGAGGCCGCTGTTTGGGGAGGCGGAGGTGGGGGATGTGAAGGCTGTGGAGTCGGCGAGGAAGACGAAGAAGCTTAAGGCGGAAGTTGCGAAAGAGAAGTCGAGGCTGGGGTTGCAGCAGACACTGGTGGGTAATTCGAGGGCGGTGGTCGATCCGTTCCTGAACAAGGAGGCTTCAGCGACACCGAGGGTCAACCTCGGCATATTGAAGAGGAAGAGAGTGGCTGAGACGAAAGACACAGTTGCGATCCCGACAGCATCAGAACAAGAGACGGAGAAAACAGAAAGCGTTGTGCCGACGAAGAAGCAGGCCTTGCTTGGGGCCTTGGTGGGTTACGACTCGGATTGATCGCTCGCCTACGCATTGATTCACGGCCGCCTCTCGACACTACTCTTGCATTTACTGGCGTTTGGGTGAAGGAGCATATGATACCTCATTTCCTTTTCATTAATTATCAGCAATCTACGCATACCGGTCTTCTGTTGCAGGTCGGCTTTCACACCTACTGCGGTCAGGAAGCTTCACACAATGACATCAGCTTACGTTCACCATTGCAGTCGCCTGCTCTCTGTTCATCTAACACGATGTTCAAGATCCCTCCATCGCCTTTACTGCTGGTACAACCTGGAAAGTTACACTCGCCAATCTTCCACATCGTCAGCATCTGGCCAATACCAAATCCTTAGCAGTCATGAGTTCAACACCAACTCACGATGATAACACACTACAGGTAACCACTGGGCACTCACCTAGGGGTATCGGGGATCTACCACCAGAGCTGCTTCTGAAAATCGCCGACTTCGCTGCAGTCACCGATGCGAACTCCAAGAAAGTTCTCTGCAAGCTCTGTCTAGTCAAGCCTCTCAACCCAACCGCGACGGAAGCGCTTTACGCCAACATTCATGCCGGTGCCGACTTCAACCCCGTCCTTCTCATACGAACCCTCCTCAGTCATCCCTCTCTCGCCGCCCTGGTGCGCTCGCTCAAGCTAAATGCAGTCTGGAACGGGTATCGGAACCAGAAATACCGGATAGCGATACTAAACAGCGATGACCCTAACACCCCTCCAGTAACCCTCGAAGACTTGCAGGGTTTGACTACAGATCCCGTTGTAAAACGGTTGCTCCAAGCTCCAGATCTTCACTTCGGGGCTGCAGCGTGTGCATTGCTATATCTCCACACACCAAATATACATACTTTAAAGTACGCCGTAGAAGGCCACTACCGAAAACTCAAGCTCCCAGAGCTCTCCATAATGGTATCAACGCGACCATGGGAAATCCCCTTTCTCCCCGGACCGCTCTTACAGACACCACCAAACTACAACCTCCTCAAAAATGTCACCATACGAACCCCCCACATAGACATCGACCGCATCGCAAAGCTCCTCCAACTACCCAACCTACACCAACTAGAAGTCTGGAACCTGCGCGAACTCCAACCTCGTCATGCCTGGCACTGGGACGCTAACCTCTTCCCCGAACACACATCCACGGTCCGCCATCTCACTCTGCGCGGCGGCTACCTCCACACCGATGTTTTGAGTCTGGTCATACGGTGCTGCAAGTCGCTGTCCCACTTTGCTTACCACATGGCGCGGAATCATAATCACCGGTTTCAGCTGTGGACTAAGTTCGACAGGTTGACGACTATTCAGTTTGGTGTTGTTGTGGATGCGCTGGGGAAACATCGGGAGACGCTAAGGCATCTGGCGCTGTATAACACCGGGGCGACGGATAGGCGTGTGGCTCCGAACTGGATCCCCGCGTCACTCGCTGACTTGTACAAGCTTGAGAGTCTGTGTATAGACGCCAGCGTCGTCTTTCCCCGCTACGCATGGGGGAGGCTGCAAGATTTACTTCCTGCCTCGCTCAAGCGACTGCATCTGCTGCATACATGGTATGACCTGATGACAGACTGTGTGTTTGTCAGTGGAGCGTTGTATAAGATGTATGATCGGTACCTTTTTCCGAGCTTGAGCTTTGTTGAGATGGAGGTGAGTAGGGAGTTTTGGCGTTGGGCGGAAGAAACGGAAAAGGAAGATGAGGGGTTTGTTTATAGGGCGAGCGCTGTTAAGGCGTTGAGGGAGAAGGGGGTTAGGGCTGTGTATAGGACTCGGGAGGATGGGGAGAATGCGTGGGATGTTGTTCGGGGGTGGGACGGGGAGTGATGGGTGTGAGCAGGCGGAGTGGTTTGATGGGAGAAGATGTTTTGGCGCATTTCGAAGTTGTACATTGCGTTTTGATACAAAATGCGGTACTATAAACGCCGCGGAATAGCGTCATGCTTCGTCGAGGGCTGAACTGCACTTCTTTTACACCTATGCTTAGTGTCGGTGAAAGTGAAGGCACTAACTGCTCCTTCCTCTTTCGTCTCTCGGGTGCACCTCGGAACCTTCTGCCTGATTCCGTATCACCAGTACGTCATAACCGCCCGAGCGCAGCAGGCACGAGCTTCGCCAACCGCCAGTACATAATCTGCTCGTCCCCCACCACCCTTCTTCCCCTCTCATTCCTGCCGTTTACAGTTACGAAATGGCGCACTCTTTCACACACCCCTCTTCACCCTGCTTGTAATGGAGCTTTCCAAATAACAGGGGGCTCTCCGCCTACAAGTGCGAATTAACGTTTGCGACCTTTGGGGAGGATCGGAGGCTTATTACTTGTTTTTGCACTCTATCAAAGGGCGGCTGCGGCTGCCCGCCACTGTCTTCCTCCGAGGACGGTGGCTGAACTTTTTTTTTGTGAGTTCGACTCTTCTCATTTGTTGTTCTTGCGAGATGCTAACAGCTTTATATTACGATCTTGTCGGCTTCCGCTCTTATCACTAGTGGCGATTGGATGATAGGTGAGAGTGACGGACAAGGTAAGTGCTGACTGGATGAGCGGTGCTAGATTGCTACATATCCTCCTCATACTCTTTTTGTGATCGATACATGCCACCCAGGAAGTAGTCGCAGTGATTCTGTCCAGTGCAGATTATCATATCGTGCTAATGTCTCTGCCTGGCATCCGTTTGGAGTTACCACGCACGCCTTTTATGGTCTATGTAGAAGTCTGCTTGTGCATATTCATCATGTCAATCTGGCTACTCGCTGCTTATTCTGGAAGTGACTGCTGAGTTAGTGGGGCATATCCTGAGATGGCTACTGCAGCCATGAACGAAATCGACGACCCGCCGGTTATGGCAGACCTTGATTGAGCGCTCAAGGTGCCTGATCTCGAGAACGTAGCCGAAGGGTTTTTCACCCTTGGATTTGATGACAGGCGGAAGTTGGAGATGGTCGCCACCCAAGACACCTAGGCCCACGTCCAAGAACCATTCCGTGGTCAGTATCAGCATCTAAGACGCCTCAGTCGCTTGCGAGGCTTCATAGAAGAGGACCATATCGAACTTATCTACATTTGACAGCCCTAGAATACGCTGAATGACCTCGCGCTGAGAGGCTGTGGAGGTGGCAGCGACTAGTTTAGGCTTGCCGATGCATGCCTTCATGAGCTCCCAGATGGCTGAGCTAGGAGACACTGTAGCGCCAAAGATCTTGACCTGGCCGGTTTGGAATTTGCGTTTCTGCTCGGCTCTCGCGTCGGGGTTCTTGGTGTAGGGAAGGCATGACTCCTCAGTCGGGTTAGAGCGAGCGTACTTGGCCATCTTGTACGCGGAGCAGTCGGGGATGTTGGACGCGGTAATGGAGCTCATCAGTCCACCAAAGGCGCCGTCATCGTCGCCGGCATCGCCCCAGTGACGCTTGAGTTCCTCGAAGAGCACCTCGTCGACAATGCGAGCTGCCACGCGACACAAAATGCGTTCCTCGATCCATCGCGAGCGGTTCTTTCGTGTGCATTTGGCGAACTTCTCGGAAATCGCGTCAAAACCATGGTTAGATTGGGTGTTGATGAAGGCGTGGTAGCGGTAAGCCATCGCGATAGCATGCCGTGCTAGAAGACTACGTCCATCTTTGTGTGTGTTGAGGTAGATGGGAAAGGTGGGATAGGTAGCCGCAAATGCGCCTCTGCCTATCGAAATCTATGTTGTGTGGATGCGAAGTGAGTACATTGGTGCCAAACTAGAAGGTTCAATCAGTAAGTTCGCTGTGAGTATCTTCTAGATGCTTTGTGTTTATAACGAAAAGAACGAATACGATGCTACATATCATCCCAGCAGAAAGGACTGTACCATCACTTTCGATCAAGCAAAAGGATACATAGGAAAACAAAGGAAACATGTACCAGTCCAATGCCACCGTCCCGCACAACACACCTTTACAGCGCCACATCACCAAGCAACCCCCAACACCACAACCTACTCCCCACCCAACCCCAGCTTCCCCACAACCCCATCCACCAACCCCCCAATACTCGCACTCTGCAAAATCTCAAACACACTAACCGTTGCCTTCGTCTCCCTCTGAATCCAGTTCTTGATCTCAACAGCTACCAACGAGTCCGTCCCATAGCTGTTCATCGAACGCGTAGCATCAAGGTCCGATACATCCATCATCAGACTGCGCGACAACTTCTTGAGCAGCGCTGCGAGGATAAACTCCTTCGCTGCCTCCGCAGACGGACTGGAAGAGAGCTGCGCGGAAAGCGATAGCGATGTAGTCGTCGTACCATCGTCTGACGTTCGAGCAGGCGCATCGATCTTGAGATGCGGGCGCAGGTACGGCAAGTGACTCAACACGGGATCTCGCGCGAAGAATGGCGCTTCTCCATCATCCAGGCTGCTAATGTCGAGGTCGGAGTCGAGACCCGTGACGACGTGCCCCATCATTGGTTCACGAATGCCCAGCTCGATGAGCGCCAACATCTCCTTCTCGTGAATATGTTTGAACTCCTGGACTTGCACTTTACGACCTTGAACTTTCTTTTCGACGACATAGCCCACGTCGCCGACGATACCCAGATCGATGGCTGTGGCTGGCAGACTGAGCGCGTTGCGGTATTTGGCTAGTGCGACTTGATACGCGCAGCCTGCGGCGTAGTTGGATTGACCGGGGTTGCCGATGAAGGAGTGGAGAGAGGAGAGGAGGACGAAGAAGTCGAGTGGTTGGGATAAGGTTGTCTCGTGGAGGTTTTTCGAGCCGTGGACCTTGGGGAGGATAGTCGAAGTCCATTGGTGCGAGGTCATTGTGCTGAAGAGGGAGTCGTTGAGGGTCATTGCGCCTTGTATTACACCCTTGATCGGTGGGAAGGAGCGCAGGGTTTCGGAAAGAAGGTTGGAAAGTTCGAGTGCGTCGGATACGTCGCACTTCAGAATGGCAGTGCGGACGCCCGAGGTGTGCAGGGATTCAAGGAATGCTTGCGCTTCTTCTGATACTGCGCCGAAGCGGGAAATGAATATGAGGTGTTTTGCGCCGTGGGTGACGAGCCATTGCGAGATGCTTCGTCCGAGACCGCCAAGACCGCCAGCAAGGAGGTAGGAAGCTGATGGATCGAAAGACATAGCGGGTGGTGGTCTCTGGGCAACCTGAAACTTGTTAGTCGCATCTTCGAAGTTGATACATGGATGGTAACTTACAAGAACTTGATCGTCAGCCTGCGGCACCATTACCACCTGCTTATCGTGACTCGCATCTTGCAACGTCTTGACAGCCTCATTCAGTTTGGACCAAGGCAACACACCCGCAGCGCTACGGTCGAGCATCTTCATCTCGGTGGCAGCGCTCATAGCCTCATGGAATGCTCGACTAGCAAGCTTGGGCTTCTGCGTATACAGCAACGCCATATCGACCGACGAGAAGGATGCGTTGCGGCCGAACGGTGCCATTTCCAGTCGGCCAGTCCCTGGTGCATTGAGATTTACGAATCTGCCAAAAGGCGCGATGCAGCTGAACGTCGCTTGTAATGCCTCGCCAGTCAGGGTGTTCAGAATGACATCAAGACCGCGGCCCTTGGTCGCGCGCCGAAGTGCAGTGACAAACTTAAGATCAATACTGGAAAAGATACATTCTTTCTCGATGCCGAAGAGCTCTGTGAGGTAGCTCTTCTCTTCGTCGGATCGCACGGTAGCAAAGACTTTTGCACCCGCCTTCGAGGCCGTCTCGATGCTAGCCTGGCCAACAGCGTCCGCGGCCTCGTGGATGAGAACAGTTTCTCCGGAATGTAGATGCGCGACGTGGTTGAGCGCATAGTGAGCAGTCGCATGCGCCTGGGGCAATGTAGCTGCGACTTCAAAAGCCATGCCATCGGGAATCGTGTGCGTAAAGGCTGCTGGCACGCGCACTTGGGTGGCGAACGTGCTTGGATACCATGCTACCACTCGATCGCCAACCGAAAGGTCCAGCACTCCATGGCCAAGCTTTGTGATGACACCCGCACACTCTTGGCCAAGCTTGCCATTGGAGTGTTCAGCATCCAATATCTCGACGTCGCTGGAGCTGAGACTCGTAGCGCGAACCTCGATTTCGACTTCGTCAGCTTTAATGGGTCGCGCAAAGCGCACATCCTCTTCGAAGACGGCCACGTCTGATGCGCCTTTGCTGACGTTGTTGAGTTTAAGTGGACGACCATTCTGAAGCACGTTCTCCATCTGCGGCCGCAAAGCCGTCGCATCAGTCCGACCAACCAGGAACTCATTCGACTTCTCATCTTCAATCGCACGCTTGATGTGAAGAATGCCGTCCTGCTCGACGAACTCGCTGTCGACCAGGGTAGCGCTCTTCTCAGTACCGAGCTGCTTCTCATATATGCTGAGAAGCAAATCCGCGACATTAGAAGCAGGTAGGTTTCTTCTCGCGTCCAGGTCCACTGTAACGCAATTGAAGCTCTCATTCTCAGCTCGTAACGTACGCGCAAGGCCTTGGAATACGGCCAGTTCAGGACGTTCAACATCCGAAGATGCCGCGCCTCTTGTGACCCAGATCAGACCTGCCGATGCATCGGCGATGTGTTGGAGGGTTTTCATGTCTTCTGAAGTGGGATCAGCCAAGAGAGGCTCTTCAAGCTCGACAAAGCTGACGCAGATGGTATGAGCGAGATCGTGTTGGCCAAGCTTGGAAAGTGTCGCGAGTTGTGCTTGAAAGCCAGCTTTCTCCAGTCTGCTCTTGAGAGCCAACGGCATGTCCAATCTGCTCATCCGGATGCGTGAGTCGGCACACAAGATAACGAAGCGCGGTCTTTCTGGTGGAGTAATCACACCGTTCGATAGGGTCGGCTTTGCTTCAACCGCAGTCGCAATCATCAGCCTTGTACCCTCCTCGAGCGGGTCCAAAACGTCTGGGCTACTTGCTTGAAGAGTACTAAAACCCGTAGATCGCAACACATTCTCCCATTGGCTCTCAGTGAGCAGAGGCCCACCAGTCCGCCATTCTTCGGACGCATTCCACCATCCAGGTAAGGTGCCGAAGATGACTGAAGCAGCGAGTAGACGATTGGTCATCTCAAGAAGTATGAGTCTTCCTCCTGGTCGGAGAAGCTTCCGCGCATGCGTCATGGTACGGTGCATGTCTGATGTGGCGTGGAGCACGTTCGCAGCAACAATGACGTCGTAAGAAGCTGGCTTGAAGTCTTGCGTCTCCGGATCATGCTCAACATCCAGCTTCTTGAAGTTCATGAATTGTGCAAAGTCTTCAAACTTCTCCGCGGCGCGCTGGAAGAAGTAGGATGAGATGTCTGTGTAGGTGTACGACTTCAAGCGAGGGTATGTGTGAAGGTCTTCGCAGCCACTCAAGCCTTTCAATGTCGGAACTGTCGCGCCGCCGGTTCCAGCGCCAATCTCGAGGTAGTCCAGATTGGGGTACTTGTGCGAAAGCATTGTAGTGTAGCGTGAGATCTGGGCATATGTGTTTGGCATGCCGACGGCAGTTGTGTAGTAGTCCTCGAGTAGGTTCTCGTGCGTCATCAAAGCGAGTGGCTCAACTTCCTGTCGGAAGACGGCTGGCAGGGCCTCACCGACTCGGACAAGAAGCTTGCCATCGTACGCCGTCTCATGATTGCGGTAGTGTTCTACCATGGCCTCAAGCTTCGATGCAACTTCCGGACTGTGTAGCTGCTGCCACTCATCTGTCTGTTGGGGATGCGTCTTCGCTAGCACCGCGTCACGCAGCTCGCATAGGTTGCGATAGAACTTTTGATGATGTGGCAACATTGTGGACTCCTCGTTTGCGCTGACTTCTTGCAGTGCCTTGTCGATGAAGTAGTAAGAAAGCAGCTCGAGCTCTCTGACAGTCTTCGGACGGTTATCTGGTTTCGGTGCTGCTTGCAGTTCGCGGTTGAGATGCTCACGATCGATAAGTTCAACATCTGGCTCCCACACCGCCTTGTAGCAGTGCCTGGGCGGTGATACTTGCTCCTCAGATGCGGTGTTCGTATTGATGGCGACGAACTTGAAGCCGTCCATGAGAACAACTGGCTTCAAAGTCATCGGGTCCAACGCGAATATGTCGCCAGTAGCTTGTCGAGCGCCGCAACGTTGAGCATTTGCTACGACGTTGAGACGGTCACCAATTTGAGCTGCTGTATCTGCGGATATGGAAATTTCTTCGATATACGTAGGTACCATGGCGCCCTTAAGTTGCTTGAGCTCAGGACCACCCAGCGCAGCCAGACCTAGCTGCAAGAAAGTGTCCAAAGTAGCAGGATGTAGCAGTCGGTCATACTCATATCCTTTCGGATTGACAGACTTGGTGTCAGTGACCTCAACCACTGCGGCAGCTTTGCCAGGCAACCGACGGTCGACGCTAATCTCCTTGAGACCCTGGAACATCGGTCCGTACGTAAGGCCAATGGCGTCGACACTGCGGTAAAATGATTGAACGTCCATCTGGTCTGCGCCAGCTGAGGACGAGGCGTTCCAATCATTGGCGCAGTCCTGAGCGAGCTGTTCGTCCGATGTAGTTTGGCCTGATACCGAGACTAAGCCACGGCAGTTCTCAACCCAACCTCCATCTGCAGTGTAGGAGAAGATGCGAAAGTCGTGCCAGATCTCCGAAGATGACCCATCCGGGCTGGTGTTGCATCTCATCGACAAACAAGTCTCAACCCCCTCATCAGCCTCCGGTACAACGAGCGCTCTCGAGATATTGACCTCGCGAAGTCGATATTCAGCCGCACTACCAACACCCTGCGGCAGGAAGGTAGATGGTGAGATCTTGCACATCTGCCGACACGCCTCAATAGCCATGCACAGATACCCACACGCCGGGAACAGCACATCACCCTGAACGACATGATCCCGCAGCCACGGCTGCTCGCGCAGGCGCATAAAGTTGCGGAACCTGGGCTCCATTGGGTTCCAGTCATTGACCGGCGCGCCCAAGATATCGGTCCTACCAAACTGTCGGAAACGGTAGTCTCGGCTAAGGCGCGACTCCCACCAGTAGCGGCGGGTGTGGTTCCAGGGATATTGGGGCAGATCGGTGAGCACGGATAGTGGCTGCTTGGGTTCGGTCGGGAAATTGATGGCGTGCAGATCGATCGGATATCGGTGGGCGAATAGGTGGCCGGCCGCTTCGAGTGCGGTGACATCTGCAGGTTTGTTGCGGATGAGAGTGGAAAGATACTGTATCTGCGGTTTTTGATCGAATGTAGCGTCGAGAATCTCCTTGACTGGAAGTTTGAACAAGGCATGTGGTCCAACCTCCAGCAAAATGTCCACAGCGTTCTTGCCATCCTGTGAGTCCGAGGTACACAGCTTAGCCAACGCTCCTGAGAAGCGGACGCTACCGACGAGGTTCGATACCCAGTAGTCGGCACCTAGCTGGTCTGGATTGATTACGTCTTCCGTCACGGAAGAGTACATCGTTACCCGCCCATTGGTCTTGATTATCGCAACCTTTGTCTCTTGGAGACGGGCAAGATACTCCTCCGCGATCGCCTGCATGTGATGAGAATGATACGCGGTATCGACTTGAAGCAGTCGCGCAAAGATGCCTTTGGCTTCCAGAGCCTTCTGCAAGTTCTCAATAGCAGCGACATCGCCGGAGATGGTAACGCCACGCGGACTGTTCACACAAGCTACGACAGCTTTGCCGAAATCATCACCCAGCTCGGCAATCTCGGTCTTTGCATCATCTTCGGAGAGGCCAACCGCCATCATTCGTCCCTCAAGGCCCATACTCTTGACTTTCGGCGACAACAAGCCTCGGAAGTATGCGACAGTCATCGCCGACTCAAGGCTCAGAGCACCGGTGGCATATGCAGCAGCGATCTCACCACTGGAGTGGCCGACTACACGCTGCGGATGAACGTTCCACGATGCGAGCAGATCCACCAGCGCTACCTGCAACGCAGTGCAAAGTGGCTGGCTAAACGTTGCTTCGTTGACCCGCGAAGTAGCTTTGTCTTTCGACAGCTCTTCCATCAGTGACCACTCTGCACCTAACCCAGTCACGACAGACTCGCATCGTTGCAGGCTCTTCCGGAAGACTGGGTAGTGGAGTAGCTCTCTACCCATACCCCACCACTGAGCACCTTGTCCAGTAAATATGAAGCCTATTCGCGGTGGTACTGCGCCACTAGCAGACTCTGGTCGTACTTGCTGCAGTCTGGTTTGCAGATCGGACTTGTCTGTCGCAACAATCGCGGCGCAATAGGAAAGTTGTGATCGACGTTCGTACAACGTGTACGCCAGATTATCAAGTAGCTGCTCCTCGTTGAAGACATCCTGGCGTTGAAGATGTTTCGACAAGTCCTGGCCCATCTGGACAAGACCTCGCTCATCGTTGGCGGATTGGAGGAAGAGACGCGATCTTGGTGTGTTGCTAAAGGATTCGTCACTCATAGGGCTGACGAAACCCGAATCGTTCCTTCTGTGACGAGCCGAGCGATGATATCGTTGGAGAAAGTGATGTGCATCGTCAAGAATGACGTGCGCATTGGTTCCACCGTAGCCGAAGGAGTTCACGCTTGCGCGCCGCAGACCGTCAAGGGGCCACTCTTTAGGCTCTGTGGGCACTTCGACCCGCCATCCTTCGAAGTCGATCGCTGGGTTGCCCCGTTGAAACCAGAGATTTGGTGCAATCACACCCTTATCGACGCTTAGCATGGCCTTGATAAGTCCAGCAATGCCGCTAGCTCCCTCCAAATGGCCCATGTTTGTCTTGACCGAGCCAATGGACAGAGGAACGACTTCCTCGGTTGTCGCAGAGATGCGGTGGGGACGGCTCGTGGCAAACACCTCGCCAATTGCTCCACTTTCTATAGGATCACCCGCAGCCGTTCCTGTGCCGTGCGCTTCAAAGTATCCCGTCTCGCTTACGTCGATCCCTGCCGCACGGTATGCGGAGCGTATAAGGTTGACCTGCGCGTCTTTCGAAGGCATCGTGATACCGGGCGTTCGTCCGTCTGAACTGGCAGCCGTGCCGCGAATGATGGCTCGAATGGGGTCGTTGTCGCGTATAGCCAGATCTAGTGGCTTAAGTATGATTGCGCCAACACCTTCTCCTCGCGCATAGCCATTGGCTCGATCATCGAAGGCGTGCGATATTGAGTCGGGGCTCAGGAAGTGCATGTCACTCATCTCGATCTGAATGTCAGGACTCAATATGAGGTTACTTCCTCCTGCGATCGCCATGGAGCTTTCACCAGTGCGCAGGCTTTGGCACGCCAGATGCACAGCAACGAGTCCACTGCTGCAGGCTGTGTCTATGCTCACACTCGGCCCCTTCAGGTTGAAGAAGTAGCTCAGTCGGTTCGAAAGCATCGTTTGCGAAGCCCCGGTTGACTGATACTTTGGCGCTAGCTCCATGTCTCGCCGTTGCATCTCCTCGTAGTCTTTTGTGAAGCAACCGACATAACATGAAGTCTGGGATCCAGAGACTCGGGCTAGTGGCGTTCCTGAGTTCTCTAATGCCTCGTATGTCACCTCTAGCAGTAACCGCTGCATGGGGTCCATGGCCATCGCCTCGGCTGGCGATATCGAGAAGAACGGCGCATCAAAAAGCGAGACATCTTCAGCGAGATAATGCCCGCCGCGGTTGTTGCACTTAGAACTGGGTCAGCGGAGCGGTCCGTACGGTAGATGGCGTAAGCTTACCGTCCCAAAACGATCCCCATCGGGGTTGTAGAATGCATCGACATTGAAGCGGTCTGGAGGTACCTCGGTACGAGCCGACTTCTTCTCGACCAGCATCTGCCATAGCTTCTCACCGTTTGTAACGTCGCCTGGGAATCGACAGCCAAAGCCAACAATGGCAATGGGCATTGGCTTGGTATCTTCATACGCCATTGTCGTGAGAGATCATGAAAAGTGTTGAACTTTGTGGACGACTTAGCACGAAAAGATGTTGAAGCAAACGCAGCTGGTCAATGTGGCCGTTGATAAGATGGCATCGAAGAGGCTTCTAAAGGTAGGATCAGGAGAGCCCTTGTTAATCGACACGAGATACCCCCAGACGAGGTTCGGCGATGAGGAGCCACACTGATCACTGGGGTTTTGCGTACGTCGCGGAAAGCGGCCCTCCCTGACGCGCTTAGCTGCACAGTGTTAATCGCATCCTCTGCCACGCGTAAACCAACTGCCTAGTAATCAAGCACAGAGACGAGAACGCTCCCGTACAGTACATGAGGCCAGGGTATATCAGTAGCGCATCCTTCGCGCACTCGGTTGTCGTGGAGCCCATGGCGAGCATTGCGCAGACGCATCCGTCGACAACACAAAGAGACATCGATATCTGCATTCCAAGTTTTCTCTGCCCAATGGTTGTTGCTCTTTCGGAATTCCATCCTGTTATTGACAAATCCTGGTCAAATCGGGAAAGGCTGTGGAGGCTACCGCCGCTCGATTCCCAGAACAGACATCATGCTAAGGTCATGCATGCGTAGCCACTTATTTGGGACCTTGTTCGCTTGAGTAAGGTGAACGATCAGACTATCGCGATCTATCCTGTTACGTGGCTGTTAGTTGTTGGTCGCTACCAGAGGTAGTGGCGGGAGAGCTTCGGCCTGAGATAGATCAGTGGTGGAGTAGCAACTTCGTCCTTGACGTCGGAATCAGCGACAACCGCAACAGCCTATCACGGGACTTCGCCAGGCAATGGGAAGCCACCCGAACGCCTCAAGCGTGCCGCCCCGAAGGAGCAGGAAGCAGCGGTGTAGCCTGCAGAATGCATGGCGTTTAGGAAGACGCGAAGGATTTCACCCATGAATGCGATCCTGCAACTGTGTGTAACTGCAAGGGAGTACAGAATGAGCCGAAGTGGTGTGGAGCTGCCCCGTTATAGACGAGCCGAAGTGGAGCGCGTGCATGCCCGTCATCGAATAGCAAGGTTACCGCTGCTTGTAGCGCGCTTCGTTCCTGTTCGTGTAACAAATTTTGCGCGCGTCGGGTGACATGGCTGCGGTGCCATGTCGGCCTGAACGCGTGGGGTGGATGAGGATGGAAGGATTGAGGTTCGGCGCGCGCAGATGATGACGAGGGGCATTTTCAGGCTAAACCGCTTGGCAGCAAGCGCCACAGCAGGCACGCCCCGATACGAGCAGTCGCAGACTTCACAACCTGCAGTCGATTCTTTGAAGGGAAGGGTAGCCGCAGAATACGTGTTTTTCATCCAAATGAGGTATCTGCAAGTACATGGCCTGACTCGTCTTCTCCCAACTTCACAACGATTGGCTAGGGTAAATGAATGCTACATCGGAAATAACATCGTTGAGACTCTCCTTACATGCGAGACGCAGTGCGCTTGGTACTTTCCTGAGCGGGTTCTCCCTGCAGCTGTTCGGCGTCATCCTCAGCAGCCGAGCTCTTGACATCAGCCGACTCTTGCGCTGCGGGAGCGCCCTCAGCGTCGAGATACGCCTCAATCAAACTCATGTTGCCTTTGCCGTGAATGGCCTTGATCTGCGAGACAAGTCAGTACCGCGCCACTTGTATGCTGTTCACTGATAAGCTCACCTTGAGGCGTGGGTCGGCATCTGAAAGCAGACGACGGAATTGTTCCTCCGACCGTTGTTTGGCTCCGAGCATCAACATCATCATGAGATCGACCTGGCGCATGCGGTTGTCCGTGTATCGAGAGGCTTCACCAAGGGCTGGCATGACCACATCGTTGATCAAGATCGGCGTCCCGGCAGGGCTCTTCTCCAAAGCAGGGACTAGTGCTCTGAAGATGCGAATGCAGTCTTCGTCACTCCAGTTGTGAGTGATGTACCGCAGGAGATACGCCGCTGCACCCGATACAGGCTGCTTGGTGAAGAAGTCGTGTGGCATGAACGTGACTCGGCCATTGAGATCCGAGAAGTCGTTTTGTGATGCAGACGACAGCATGGTCAATGAGTCCTGGACGATGAGCTCCAGGTTGGGGAAGGTCTTTGCATAGTCAGTAAAGCGCGCATAGTGTCTTCGGCATCTTATCCGCATACCCGAGCAAGATTGACGCTCATGTGGCCGCTTCCACCTCCAACATCAATGACTTTTCGGCCACTAATCTTGTCCCATGGGAAGCTCTCTTTGAGGTTGTCAAAATGTCTCTCAACTGCGTCGTTTAGTTATGAGCTTGTACAAGGATATCAATGACTTACGCCTTGAGACCCCCGCCATTGCACTGGCAAAGCGAGCTGCTCGCTTGGGATCTTGCTTGTAGTAATCGAAGAGGACGGTACCATGTCGCGTCACAAATGCATTTCTCTTGCCATCTGTCACTGTTGGTGACTCCTTGATGCTCTCCGAGGTCTCTGAAGCTGCCCTGAAGAACTCATCCAATCTTCCAACGAGTTAGCGTTGGATCGACTTGTAGAAGATTAGTCAAACACTCACTGGTAGGCCATGACATCGCGCCACTGCGTGTCCTTCAAGTAAAGTACGCTTCTTGACGTGTGCTTAAACACACCCGGCTCAACCTCTTCGAAGACGCGATCGGAGGACAGCATACGGAGGAAGCGACCGATGCGGTCTTCGTCCATGCCGGCCTTCTCAGCAATCTCTTTGGTGGTAGCTGATCCATCTTCTGGAATAGCTTCAAAGAAGTTGAACTCGCATGCTACTTGCCAGGCCGCCAAATCATATAGATAGCACACGAATGTTCGTGCATCGTTCCTGGGGCCGTTGACAAGACGGAGTAGGTCACGAGCAGCATCATTGAGACTATCGCGCAACTTGATGTGCTCCGGAGTTTCGGGAATGGTGTCTGAATCGATGGCGAATGAAGGCTCCGGCACCTTCTTCTCGGTCAAATCGGCGACGATCTGTGTGGTCAACTGCTGGACTTCCTTGGCCAGCTCAAGCAGGGTGGATTTGTGTTCAGCAATCATGTTGTCTAAACGTTGTGTGCACTTGAAGCAGTCGTCAAGAGGAAGATGATGTGAAGTGAAGCTTCCCGTCTTGCGTTCAAACTACCCATTATACTTCCGCTTGGTCGGGCTCATGTTGCTTACACGGCGGCGTTATGCAGGACGATGTTCTCGGAGTAGTGCTTGATGTGTCAGCTATCTGGAGCATTTCACTGGTGCTACCCAACGCCCTTGACGATGCTCGGCTGCACGCTGGAACATCCCGCATCGTATGGCAGGGCCCAATGGGAAGGACCCTCGCGCACCGAGAGACCAGATAGGATACGGAGTACGTCTCCTGCATGCGCGTGCAGCGCACAATTCGGGCCTCTAGCTGCATGGTTCCTCGTGCGCTCACGCGCATGTGATTTTCGAGCAGAGGTCATGAGAGACGTCTTTGGAAGGCCGTGTTCCGATTCAGCGGATTGCACTCAGGCCCAGAGGCCTGCTTTCTGACTTCAGGCGTCCTCGCGTCGGCCCGGCGGAAAGCCAGTAATCTGAGACAAAGATCTTGACAGCGGGAGGCCTCGGTGACTCCCGTCCTGCCGACAGTTTAGGTATGTGCCTGAGTCAGGTCGATGCAGGATAAATAGACGCGCTGCAAACCCTGGTTGTGGACGTGGCAGATGCCCCGCTCAGGTGAACCCGCCGCATGCTGCGCTGTAGGCGCCGAGAGCAATTATCGGCTCTACTATTACGCTAACAAATTTCGGTATCGTAACTGGTGCGATCAATTCCATTTTCTTGATGACAGCCGTTGGTCGGCGAAATGGGTGAAATGGGTGCGCGAGGATGGTGGAAGCTCCTGCAACAAGCTGTCCAGGTGAGACGAGATGTTGATGACTAAGCCCGAGATGCGCTAGCACTATTTCAGACGGCACGTGTCGACGGGCTAACTCCGGTAACACGTGAAAGAGGTCCATGTCATCTTCACTATTCGACAACACAAGTGCTTTTGCGGTCGCATCATGCAAAAGCTGAGACGTGAATTGCACACTGTCCTTACTCGAGGGCTCCGTCTTGTCGTACGAAATACTTGCCATACTACTAGCCAAGCGCGACTTGAATGCGATCTTGAAACAGCGCTACCTCGGAGTACAACTAAAGTGCTTGCAATAGTCTTGACCCAATTATGCTCTACTGGACCAAGGCTTCCTCTTTCAAGCAGAGCTTCGTATCGCGTCATAGTCACTTGTTTGATAAACGATCGACTGCCGGATTGGATTAAGATGGCTGATAAAATGCTGATGACGACGCTCTCAAGCTGATGCTGAGCGCCGGGCATGGTAACGATCAACTGCCATCTCGTGGTTCACACGCTCGGATAATGTAGAAAAGGGTCTCGATGACGTCGTACAGGCGGGTCGTGCAGGGGTTGGGAGGTGCACCGAAAATCCGGGGGACCATCTCCACTCCCAACCCCTAAGGCTCACGAAGCTTTCCCTGTGTTTCTCACAACTCGTACATTTTCCTTTGTTAGAACGTGTTTCTGTTATTCCCGGCAGTGGAAGATTCTCAGCATACCATCCAAGTTCCCACGCGACAGTCGTTGGGCGCGTCTTACGCCACCTCGGATAGCTCCGCACCCCTGAAGCCCGAGTCGCGATGCCTGTCAACACCATCTCTGTGGGCGCGGCTGTGACGCCCACGGTTATCCAGACATATCTCTCGCATTACCTCAATCGCCGACCTCTTGCGCAAAAGCCCACGGCGCACATCTCGTACCACGAAGGCCTCGAACTCATCCGCCGCTTTCTCCACTATGCCTCCTTCCACACGGTCGACGAATTGCAAGCCTTCACGTCGCAATGGGTTCCAGTGCCGCGCTGGGTGCACGTGAATGTAGTCGAGGTTTCCGCGACTCTACTACAGCGCTCAGCTGAACTCCTCAATGCACAATTGGGGCCTGAAGGCATCAAGGCAGTCGGAGGAACAAATTGGTGGCAGTGGAGACGCGAAGGCACAACCCTCAAGGCCGAGTGGATCGAGATGCGCAAGGACTACGACGCGAGGAAACAGCTGGCAATCACCAAAGGCGACCGCATAATGCTCTATGTTCATGGCGGCGCATACTTCTTTGGCAGCGTCGACGAGCATCGCTATCAGATGCAGCGGCATGCGCGCAAGCTCAAGGCTAGGGTGCTGGCGCCCAAATACAGACTCGCGCCTCAGTTTCCTTTCCCATGTGGTCTGCACGACTGTAAGTGGCTTGCTCGATGTCAAGGAAGGAATACTAACACCTCCAGGTCTGGCCGCCTACCTCTACCTCCTCGAGCAAAAGCACGACCCTACGACCATTATACTCGCTGGCGACTCGGCAGGTGGCGGCATGGTAATCAGCATGCTCGTGACAATGCGCGACCAAGGCATACCATTGCCCGCAGGAGCCATCTTGATCAGTCCATGGGTAGACTTGACACACAGCTTCCCTAGTCTGGGTGGCGATGGCAAGATGGACTACATTCCCTCACACGGCTTCATCCACAAGCCGAGCATGAGCTGGCGTAAGTTGGTCGTGTCCGTGTCGACGAGCTACTACTGACCCCATACAGCACCTCCCAACGCAGACGATATGCTGGACATCGAAACATCCCTCCAGGGCTCGAACAAGAAGAAGAACAGCTCAGACAAGACGGAGGACAAGGCAGCAAAGAAGGAGGCGGAGGCCGAGCGCGTACGAGGTTACTCCGTCCAATCTGGAGATCGACCACCTCTAGAAGAGGTCGCGGATCCATCAGCTACAGGACAAGGCATGGGTACTTGGATCTCGTCCAATGGCAAATACAGCATTGGACCCAAGAGCCAGCTATCAGTCCAGCTGGAAGATGAACGCGTCGAGATCAAGGACCAGATCCAGATGTACGCCCCGAATCATCTCTTGACACATCCTCTGGTATCGCCGGTGCTGCAGCCAACACTCGGAGGGCTGCCACCTCTCCTCATCCAAACGGGAGGTGGGGAGCTACTCAGAGACGAGCAGATCTACCTCGCCCACAAAGCTGCGCAACCGCTGGCCTACATACCACCACCTTCAAACAACCAGACTGCTGAGTCCATACAAGCCCAAGCCGCCAGCTACAGGCCCACGAACGTTCAGCTCCAGGTCTGGGATGATCTATGTCACGTCGCACCTACGCTCAGCTTCACCCGCCCAGCAAAGCACATGTACCGTAGTATAGCCCAGTTTGGTGCTTGGGCGCTTGCACGCGCCCAGAAGAAGTCCATCGACATCCTCGACGATGACGACATCTCCTTCATGAGCAGTGACTCAGGCACTTCGTCCGAATCTGACAAGGCTGGCTCCGGTTCTTCGTCCGACGACCCCAAATCATCGAACAAGCACCCCAAGCCCACCAAAGCCGAGAAGAAAGCCGCTCAAGATGCACGCGTTGGCCGAGCTGGTGACGCGATTCCGCCATTCGAGCGCCATATGATTCGCCAGCGCATCGATCGACACGGGCGCATCTATGCACTCGCTCCAAAGGAAGAGCTTGTTGCACTGAACATTCCTAGCGTTGATGTGGGCGTGCCAAAGACAGGACCCGTCAGCAAATGGATGAAAGCGCAATCCCAGTGGAACAACAAATTCTCCAAGCAGAAGATCAAGATCCAGAAGCAGCGTGTTAAGGACATGCAGAAAGGCTTCGAAGGCTTCGAGGGCGAGACACCCCCACCGACTGCCTTGGCTGGTAGAAGGATCAAGGGCATGAAAGCCGAGAAGGCGAAGAAGAGGAGTTGGGGTATGTCGATGTGGGCTGGATGGGGCAGTAAGCATGACTCAGCTACTGTAAGTGTACTCACTCTCAACGTCAGCCACGACAACGTTACTAACACGCCCCAGATCGTCCGCGAAGAGAAAGCAGACCAGAACCCCGACACCGAGGCCTCAACCTCTACTCAAGATCCAGCCAATACAGCCATCGACGGCACAACAGAAAGCGCGCCAACCCGCAGCCGAGCCAACAACCTCACCGCCCCAGCCGTAAAACGCTCACGCTCCCACTCCCGCCACTCCGCCGTAACCGACAAAGGCCAAACCGGGCTTCCAATGGACGACCTCTCAAAGATCGTCCTGCCCACCCCGGGCCTCGCAGACGCAACAACCCTCGCCCCTGAACGCTCTGCCTCGCCCCTGCCCTCCCCCACTAGCGAACTCAGCTCCCCCGGTGTCCCACCCAACATCATCGTCTCGGACAACCCCGACAACTCCAGCACCATTATTCCTGAAACGGATACCCTGACTACGCGGCCAACGGCTGGCGGTATCGCGTATCCGTTTAGTTTGAAAGTTGATGGCCCGGATGGAAGGGATGTTAATGCTAGTACGCTTACGCTTGCGAGTGTGAATGTTACTACGCCGCCGGCTGTTGAGGGGGATGATGAGGGAGAGAAGCAGCTGGGTAGTATGTTTCCAGCTGGTGAGTGTAGTATGGTGCCTGGGGGTGCGAGCGTTAATGAGCAGGTTTTGAAGGAGGAGAGGCCGGGTGTTGAGCGCTTCTTTACTGCTGGGGCTGGGGCGGGGCTGTTTAGTGATGGTGTGGTGGAGGAGAGGGCGGAAGAGGGTGAGAAGGTGGAGAGGCCGGGGGTTGAGAGGTTTGAGACTGCGATGGATGTGTTGGGTTTGGGTGGTAGTGGTGATGGTGGGAAGCCGTGATTCCTGCAGCTAGGGAGAGAGATGGGGACAGATTGAGGAAGTTTGGAAGAAGACGTGACAATACGGTAGATACCCAATTTTTTCCTTACTGTAAGTAATCTTAATATAAACGTACACATTTCATCACATGCAACCTTTCGCAAGTTGTCATTGGCGATGTGCTCGGGTATATACATGAAACATGTTCACAAGAAGCATTGCGAAAATTGTGAGCCTCTGGTTACTTAGAAACAGTGTAGCTGGAAGGTGTACACGCTATCGAGTTTGCGTTATAGTTCACACCAAGTTCCGCACCGGAGATAACATAACCCCGCATGACATCACCTCGGTATCTCTCGAAGACGACCGCACCACGTCCTCCCCTTCCAATTAACTGACTATACACCCTCAACTCAATCTCCCAGAAAACCTCAACTTCTTCTAAAAGCTGAAAATGTCCGTCTTCCGCCCCTCAGCCCACGCCCTCATAACAGGCGGCGCATCCGGCGTCGGCTACGCCGTCGCCCAACTCTGCCTAAAACACTCAATGCGCGTCTCCATCGTCGATTTCAACCAATCCTCGCTCGAAATCGCGCGCAAGAACCTCTCCGGCGACGTAAAATGCATCCAAGCCGACGTCTCCTCGCGTTCAGACTGGTCGTCCATCCGCCAACAAGTCGGCACCGACGTCGATTTCCTTATGCTGAATGCGGGCATTGGCGGGAAAGGGACGTGGGGCGATGAAGATTACTTTGATAAAATCCTGGCTACGAATCTAGGGGGTGTGGTGAATGGTTTGAATGCGTATGTTCCGAGTTTCAAAGAGAGGGCGGGGGAAGACAGGGAGGGGAAGAGTGCGATTGTGATTACGGGGAGTAAACAGGGTATCACGAACCCGCCTGGCAACCCCGCGTATAATGCTAGTAAAGCGGCTGTGAAGACGCTGGCTGAGCACTTGAGCTATGATCTCAAGGACACCAGTGTTGGGGTGCATTTGTTGGTTCCGGGGTGGACGTTTACAGGGCTTGTTAGTTGCGTCACTCTTGTTAATTGGCAATAACTAATGCGCATCACAGTCAGGGAACGAGCCAGGCTCGACGAAAGCGAAACCGGAGGGTGCGTGGTCAGCGGACCAAGTAGCAGATTATATGTACACCAAGATGCAGGCCAAGAAATTCTACATCATCTGTCCTGACGACCAGGTCACGGAGGAAACAGACAAGAAGAGGATGTTGTGGAGTGTAGGCGATATTGTGAATGAGAGACCGCCACTAACGAGGTGGAGAGAGGAGTACAAGAAGGAGGCTGAGAAGTGGATGGCGGAGCAGAAAGTGTAGATGTACATGCTAAACGATAATGAGTTCACTCTCCTTGGTCTGAGACAGCTCCAGTCCTCGTCCGCTGATGACTCCGACCCTCTCATAACATTCACTGTGTGTCTTTGACTTGACCAGTGCGAGACAGGCAACTCGGCGTTCAGAGCTCGTGTCATAGGACCAGGTCTCTATAACCAATAGCACCACACTTACCACAGTCTTTACCAGCTCAATATCACTCGTGATGTCGAGGTTTGCTGACCTCTCTGGTGCCTCAGAGTTCGGGTTTTCCAGGAAGACATCGTAGCGTGTGGCTTCGGATACACGATCTGTGCGCATCAGGGTCGCTCCTATTGTCGGCCCGGATATGTTCAATCGCCCATCTCGAACGTGTCCATAAGGATTTGCGGTCTGTGGTGTACATGTCACATCTATCACCTGACAGACTGATACTGTGGACTTGGCCGATGGATATTTTTCTTTAAGAGCCACGGCTGTAAGTGTCGACGCCCAAGACCACGTGGGGGCCGCATATCGCAAAGGTCTTGGAAGTACCCATGGACGGTCAATCACTCCACCTACCGTGTTCCACAAGAGTGCTTCAGGGAGTTGAAATTCCCATAGACCGGCCAGATATCTGCCCATCGATGGTAGCGCAATTTCTTTAGCGATTCCAGATATACCAGGAAGTCGATCCGTGCCGAACGTTAATGCCCGCTGAGAATACTCTCTCACGACCTTGTCCCATGATGTCGCCCGTATTTCAGGGTCTATCGATGCCATCGCGGCGGCGTAAGAAAGCTTGAATGTGTCTAGTTTCATTGTCAATGGATTGTCGAAACTGGACCTTGCCGATGGATCGTCGAATTGGATGAGCTGGCATTCACACCAGAGCTGTTCTTGACATTCCCACATCATCTCGCTTTCGGTATAGTGAAGTATCCGGGAGGCGAGCAGCCGCTCTTGAAAACACCACGCTCGATCCAGAAGAGGCATGTCGATACTCTCTGCTTGCCATTCAATGATTGTGCGGTGAGATATCTGTCGTTGTACATGAAAGCTACCATTGACTGGGTCAGATAAGTCGTGGCTTGGGACTCTGGGACGAAGACATCCATCGTCGCCATTCTTCGAGCTTGTCGCAGCGATGACCAGGTAGGCGTACTTGTAGACTGATGCCATACGCGAGGCTTCTTTAGCCCAGTCTCCTTGGTCATCTTGCACAATGCATAATGAGTCGATCCAGACATATGGGATGCCTATGTTCCTGGTAATCGTAATAGCGTCCTTGAACGTGTGCGTGAGCTCGTCCCATGGTATGCCGAGCATGCGAGTAGAGATGTTTCCAGTCAAGAGCAAGGGCATGGCTTTCCTCCGTTCTTCCTTAACACCCCAGGTGTGGCTCAAGGCAACGTATCGGCTATCAGCTGGTATATCCCCCAAGCTGCAGAGTTTGATGTCATCTGATGATGAACCGACTGAGATGAGCCTCGTTGGTGTCGTTGACATATCTGTTCGGGGAGAGCATTGTGGGTGCAGAGTATGACACTTCCTAATCCATTCTCTGACTACGTCGAAGCAAGCTTGGGAGGCAGGGTCAGCCGTAATATGTCCTGCTGGCTGAACATCCGAAAAGTAGGGTGGCTTGTCTGGGAATAGTAAGTGCATGTCGTGGGTGCTGTGGTGATAAACGAACCGGGATGAGTGTAGAAATATAACTCCATGGGTAAACTCCCCGATTTACTTGCCATGCCCGTGTATTGCACTTCCACGGTTAAGGGTGTGTCTGGATTGTTGCGGACGTTAACCAAGAGACGCCGATCGGGCTCGTACTCGCTCAGAGTGGCTTCGGTAGTTCGATGAGGACGGTAAGGAGGAAACGTGTATATCTCAATTCCTCGAAGAAGTAGCTTGCATCGAACGCAGCCATCGCGTGCAGCCTCGCGCACGTTTGACAGGGTGATATTCCCCTGATGATTACCGTAACTCCAGTGATGCCAACCATGATCCCAGCTACAGATGCTGCGTTCAGTTTGTTCTGACCATGAGGGCGCTTGAGGTAACGTCGGGTTCATATCGTGGTGACAAAGCGGGAGTATCCGTGAGACGGGGTGAACAGTGTTTGAAGGGGCGGCATGAGATGTGGTGGGGTTCGCGCCTGCACTCTGCACAAGACGGCAGGCGCGATTGGAATCTGACAACAAGCGAGACGGACAGGCATAGCCAGCTTACGTGCAGCGAAGATGGGTAAGCGGGAAGTTCTTGTTTTACAACTTCCACCAGTCACTGTCTTTGATTCTGCAGCGCGTTGTACGGGTTTGTGCGCTATGTCTCGTAGATACATTGTGCCTTCGTGTCTGGCAGGCAAGAGCTACCCTGTAGCCTGGAGCTATACACTGTCTTCCGTCTACTCACTGCATCGATGTCAGATTCGGCGAGGACCTCCTGGGTCAATCATAGACAGGCCCTTCGATCAGATAGAGACCTACGTATGCATCAAGAACGAGGCGTTGACGAGCTTTAGGGGTCCGTGTTGAGCAGGCTACGTCATGCATGATTGCGTCATCGCCTAAGAACCCACCAACCCCGAGCCCGAGCTATCGACACCAGGGCTGCCTTCCTTCTCTACACTACCCTTTCGCACATGCGCTTCCACTGCATATACATTCACTAACAGGCACGAAGCTGCTCAAACTCCGTCTCACCCTCGTAAGGCTGCAAACAGTTATCTGCTAACCACTCATGCATCCCCTCAACCACGCCAAAGTTGAATGCGACACGGCTCTTTCCACTCTCATTGGCTTCACTAGTGTGCATGAGATTACCATGCATCAATATCAGTGTCCCCGCTTTCACCTCGAGTTGTTTGTATACGAAATTTCCTTCCACATCCTTCTCTGGAGCCGCGGCGTTGGCCGACAATCCCTCAACGCTGGCATACACTGGCTTTGCCAAGTCAGCGAACTCGGGTAAGCCGTTCTTACCCACGCGACATCTTTGCGTGAGAGGCTGCGTTATATGACTACCTGGAGCGACAGCCAGACATCCATTGTCTATGGTCGCATCTTCGAGGGCGTACCAGAATGTCGTGCAACTGGGTGGATCGGTGAAGCCTGAACAGCCGTCCTGATGAGGCACAACTTTGGCGCCGACTTGAGCTGCTTTGACGATGATGAGACTTTGCACGATCCGCGGATCGATATATCCAAGTGCCTTGCATATATCGACATGGGTCTGGCTCATGATTGCGTCCCGGAACGACGGCATCAGGCGATGAATGCCGGACGCTAGACGCTGGATACGCTGTAGGTGTTCGATGCAGGGTTGTGGGGCCACCGGATTCATCAGCAATCAGACCCGCTGGATTACGTCTGCGTTGAGATGCTTACCTTTCGAAGGCAGCGCCAGAAGGCGACCTATAGGCGAAACATAGTGATCTTGGCCCTCGTCGTACGTGTGCAACTTGACACGCTTGTCATCGGAGTTCGCCAGGATCTCCGCGCTCTCGTGGACACTACGGAGAAGCTCGGCTACGTCTTCCGTTGGCAACGCATCTGGGACAACGAGGTAGCCCTCGTCGCGATGGAATTGGAGCTGCTCTTCACTGAGCCGGTCAGGGTATGACTCGGATGAGAGACCGCGTAGTCTCAACACTGGCTTTACTGTTTATGGTGAAGCGATCGATTCCTTGACAGCAACACTGGAGAACTTTGCAGCCTTAGCTTTCATTGTCGACCTTAGGTCTAGAGCATCGGGCACTGGTTGAGGTTTGTGCAGCTCCTTGTTGAGCGGCAGCATTGAGGTTGTTATTTCCCATGAGACGCGCGAGAAAAAGAGAACCGTCATGACCACCTCCCATCTGGACATCTTGCCTCAAATTGAGATTGTCTGGCACTGGTGCTCTGACGAAGTCGATGTTTCGTGTTCCACTGGTTGATCTTCTACATGTGGATATGCCTGTAGAATACACGACGACCCAGGTTGGAATTATCTGCATGCGCTCGATAGAACTTAAATACGCATGCTTCTGGGCGTGTCGCGAAGTCGGTTCTGTCGCGTGCAACGGACGCGTATGAGCGCGGGATATTACATCGTTCGATGCAACACGCGAGTAACAGTATTGGGACTTCAGAGAGTCAATCACCAGGTGACTGCGTCGTCGATGTTATTTGCAACCTTTTGTAATGAGATACGAGCATCGCACTTTATAGCCCATGGGAATTGATGTGCAATGCCTTGCGTCGAAGGATGCAGGTGCCTGGACGTGACACGCCCGTGCCTCCCTTAGCGTGCTACGCCCCCGCAAGGACGTCACCGTGGTACAACTTCCCTCCCTGTCAATCCAGCAACACCATGGACGCACCAGTGGGACAACCGCTCCGAAATCTCCCTCTAACAACGAGACGCATCGATATCCAAGAGTACTTCACAGCATTGACAGGCCGTGGTGCTGACACTCCTACGACTAGGGTGGTAGACACTACGCGACGGGAGCTACTTCGGTGAGTACCTAGCCCTGGACGTAACAGGGTAGACTACCGGCGCGCCGGCATTAACACGCTACCAGTGCCATTAAAACGCGGCAATACGTAGCGGACTGCATAAGAAAAGTTCGCAAGAAGATTCAAAAGTCCATCGATAAAGCCGGAGAAGGCGCTAGCTGGGACGAATGCTACAAGCCCGTTCACAAGTACCTGTGCTTTAGCTCCGCCCAGACGCGGGCGTATAACTCAGCCACCGAGTATGAATAGGTTCCTCTTGAACTTGCCTGACAATGACATTAATGGATGGTATAGGGACCTGAATCGTGCAGTCTATGACTATGGCGCGTTGTCTTGCCGAAGGCTGACTGGTGAGATCCTGAATCGTCTACCGGAAGATGTTCGAAGCAAAATCGCTGGATACTTGACGGACGAAGGCATACCAGTCGTACTGCGCGTACCGCCAGTTGCGTCTGATCAGACGTGTCCCGGCAGAATTAGCGTCCGGGACGCGCTGGCAAACATGGTGACGGACGGCCGCAAACACCATCTCAACTGGAAATACATGGGCTACATGACACACCACGTCGTAACGACCTGGTTCCGCGTCAACACCTTCCTTGTCCACGACTCCGTGGCGTTGGATACTTTCTTCCGCGACATCTGGCTTGGCGACCAGGTCTTCCCTAGCATCGTACCTGCGGAGCACTTGCGTTGTCTAAGCGTGGTGTTACGGGGTGAAATGAAAGACTACGAGCCTCAGAAACGTGAATGTACGGGGAGGACTCTGTGTATTAGGCCAGTGAGGCCAGCGGAGGTGTTTAGCGAGCATCTTGAGCTTGTGCTTAAGATGAAGGAGCTTCGTGGCTTTAGACTGCATGTTATGATCCAGGCGTCCGAGCTGGAGAGGGTCGAGGAGATTCTGAGCGCGGTGAGGGGCGTGAGGGCGAGACTGATGAGTAAGGGTGTGAGGGTGCTGTTTGATTGGAGAGGCGAGGAGCTGGATGGGTATTTCAGGGAACTGCAGAAGATTGGGGTTTGATGTAGCGATTTGTTGAGTAATAGTGCCTCTGGGGTCAGTGGACGACTAGCGCTCTAGTCCAATGAGACCTTCCACTTCTTGTGCAATCTTACCAAACGCCATAGCACGCTCTCCCTCCGGTTCCGCTACCACAGTCGGCTTCCCACGATCAGCATCGTCGCTGATACTCGCATGTAACGGGATCTCGCCTAGCATGTTCAGGTCGTACTTCCCGCACATAGCTCTAATCTTGTTCATATTCCCAAACACTTCATGCACGTCTCCGCAACCCGGGCATTTGAAGCCCGCCATGTTGCACACCAGACCCAGTAGCTTCACATCGACTTTGCGGAACAGTTCAACGCCCTTCACCGCGTCTTTGAGCGACAGATCCTGGGGCGTCGATACAATGAGTGCGCCGTCTAGGATGAGCTGCTGGGTGATTGTGAGTTGGACGTCGCCGGTGCCGGGTGGCATGTCGAGGACCAAGACGTCTAGACCACCCCATTCGACTTCGTGGAGGAGTTGCTGTAGCGCTTTCATGACCATTAGACCGCGCCATGCTACTGGTGAGGATTCTGGGATGAGATAGCCCATGGACATGGATTTTAGGCCGTAGTTGGAGAGCGGGAGGAGTTGGTTGTCTGGGTTGTGAGATTAGAGGTTGATGGGTAGCTGGGTTGGTGTGAAGACTGACTTGCTGACAGTCGTGGTTCGCCAGATAGATTGAGTAAGGTTGGTATTGATGGGCCGAAGATGTCGGTATCGAGGATGCCGGCTTTGTAACCACGACGCGCAAAGCTCAAGGCGAGGTTGACTGCAACACTGTTTCAGTATTGCGGATTGGATTTGGTCATAGACGGTAAGATATACCAGCAATAGTACTCTTTCCAACTCCACCTTTTGCAGAGGAGACAGCAATCACTTTCTTCACATCTTTGATATTCCGCTTCTGTGGCAAGCCTCGCTGCATCCGCGGCATTTGCGGAGGCGCGCCTGAGCGCGGAAGGCCCTGCGCCCGGCATCAGCTTTTGCGCAATCAACCATCCCAGCGTATGACATACGAGAGGGTTCTCATGCTGCAGGCACCGCAATGTCGAGAACAACCGTGGCTTCAGCATCGTCGTGGTAGAGACGGGGGTTGCGGAGTTGATGGCGGAGGTGACGCGCATCGGCGTTTCATTTAGCCGATGTCATTGAACTTTTTTGTGGGGCACAGAGTGAACTTTCTCTTCCGACGCGCTTCACCAGCAATACCAACACCAAACCGCTTGTACACTATGGGGAAGTCCAAGATTAGAGGTATGAACTTTCGATATATGCGCGACCGGATTTTTGCTCACATGACGACCAGATTTCGATCCCGAGTCGCTACTCGACCCTGCGCCGAGCTCCAGCGAAGACGAGCGCTCCGACGCCGAACTCTCCGAAGTTGAAGATGACAATGCCGGGCGCGAACATTATACGTCGGTCGGAAAGAGCAAGCTGAGGAAGCCGGTTGAGGTGCCTCTGGGCCCGGAGTACGCTGGGCGCAAGGTGGACCGCAAAGCACTCGAGGACAGCGACAGCGACGATCCTTTTGCGAAGGGCTTCGACGATATAGACAGCGAGGCTAGCGATGATGACGAAGAGGATGGCATCAATGGCATCGAGCTCGGCGGCGAGGATGATAGCGACCAAGAAGATATGAACGGCGATTCTGACGAAGACATGAGCGACGAGGACGAGGATATGGGAAGCGCAGGCGAAAGCGGGAGCGACGACGAGGCCAACGATCTCAAAGGCTCAGATGACGATGAGCCCGGCGCCGAAGCCAAGACCGACGCGTCCACGATCCGCGACCTCATGTCCGCCAACAAGTCTTTCACATCGGGCATCGCTGCTGGCACGCAGTCCGATGTCGCCAAGGGAGAAGCTGTAAAGACCCAACGGAAGACATTTGATACGCTACTCAACTCGCGCATTCGACTACAAAAGGCCTTGATCTCGACAAACTCCTTGGCTGCAGAGCCTTACAAGACAGAGACCGCAAAAGATGCGCCCATCGAGGCAGCAGAGGCAGCCGCATTGACACTCCTCAACAACCTCACGAACCTGCGTCTCTCCCTAGAAGAATCGCGAACGGGTACGAAGCGGAAGCGCCCAACCTTCGACTCCGCGACCCCATCATCCGAGATCCAGGCCGCCATCCAAGCGAGCGAGAAAACCACGCTCCCCCACCGCAAAGCCGTCCTGGAGCGCTGGTCCAACAAAACCAAAGCCACAACCGTCACAAACAACAAAGCACGCCTCAACGCATCCGCCCAGCAAACCCTAACCGAAGTCCTAGACACGCAGCTCTCATCCCCCCACCTGGTCCTCCGCACCCAAACTCCGCGCTCTTGTGCCCCCCTCCAATCCTCGACCAAGACCCCCCAACCCTCGCCCGCCATCTACGACGACGCCGATTTCTACGGCCTCATGCTCAAAGAGCTCCTCGAGCAGCGTTCCGCCGACCTCAACGCAAACGGGACCGCGGAATTCGTTGTGCAGGCGCCGTGGCAGGTTGCGCGCGAGGCTAAGACGAAAAAGGTTGTTGATACGAAGGCGAGTAAGGGGAGGCGGTTGCGGTATACGGTGCAGGAGAAACTGCAGAATTTTATGGCGCCCGAGGAGAGGGGGCAGTGGGGGGACAGGCAGAGGGATGAGTTGTTTGGGAGTTTGTTTGGGCAGAGGGTGGGGCTTGGTGAGGAGGATGGTGGGGATGGGGAGAGTGAAGGGGAGGGTGTGGATGCTGGGGAGGCGGGGTTGATGTTGTTTAGGAGTTAGTGGGATGAGTAGATTCGAGGCAGATTCATGTTGCGCAGCTGGCCTGATGTTGTTCGAAAGTATATTATACTTGCGATTTCTCTCATTCGTGAGAGGATCTCTTCGTCAAGGTCGTCTATGTTGCGGAAGTTAGATATAAGTGGGCTGAGGGGATTCGAGGCAGATCAGTTCGCGAAGATCTTGGTTTGTCTTCACTGTCTTTGCTGTCCTTGTCCCCGGGCTGCCGTTCATGGTGGTTAGGCTTGATCGCGCAGTAGTGAGGCGTCTTGTTGGCTGCTTTACGGTTTTGGTGGCGCATGTCGGCGAGCTCAGCCCCCAATCTGCATGCGCATCTTCGTTGGCGCGACCAATCCCATCTTTTCCTTCCAGCCACTCGCTCAGCCATCGCTTCTCAGCCTTGAACTATCATGCCATATCTATAAGGTAGCCTTCCCGCGCTCTTGATTGTGACTTTGATTCCATCCGACATCGAACTAACATGCCACCGTTCAACGCGTCGCACTCACACCTCGCGCACAATGCAACGTTCAATGCCAGCGTCCCTACGAACACGACTTGCTGTATGTTGCGTTTCAGTCCAACCTCATCAGTATTCTAACTGACGTACTGACAGCCGATGCTTCATTGACACACGGCGTGTCATGGCAAAGCGCGTACTGGTCCGTCATGGCCTGCTCTCTAGCCGTCCTCCTACAAGAGACGGGAAAAGTCGTCAATGCACCATACCGTATCAGCTATGCTCTACGCGCATCTCCGCTTATCTGTGCGATCGACACTTTCCTCATGTTGGTGAAGTTCGTAGTCCTGATGGCTGTGGGTTGCTCGCCTCGAACTGCAGTCAAGCATGTCTGGTATGATCGCTTTGTGGAAGATGAAGATATAGGGGATGGGTCGTGGGTGGTTTGGGTCTGGCGGGACTTTTCGCGGAAAGTCCTTGAGAACGACACGACCGAAAATGACCCCTCCCAGATTGTGGCGCCACAGATCAATGTGCCTCCTGTCGACGCCGAAGCCTGTCATACATGCTCGGGCGCTCTTCCTGGTCACGACAGTGAGGAAATACGTTTAGCCGACGTGCAACAACCAACCACTGTAAGCGTTAGCCAAACGGTCGTGCCTACCCCAATAGCGACTCGAAGGAAAAGCCTAGACTCCATTAGTGCGTCACATAGGCGTTCCAGAACACTTCCTATAATAAGGAGCGATAGAAGTGCTACAATCGGTCTTTCGGCAAACCATTCGCCAGAGTTCAGTGCGATACTCATACGCCATCCAACACAGCCTAGTACTGTGGTCACATCGGGTGTGAATCAGATTGAGACCATCGTAACGCAAGGACTTGAAAGACCAGACGGTGGCGATGTAGCTGCTGCACGACCCAGCGTCTCGATTGTACACGAGGAACAGTCTCCAAACTACGCCATCGACGGAGCCCCAGCCACAATCGGACCACCTCTTGATAGTCCCAGCCCTTCAGGACATTCTGCGACGTACATGACGGCGCTACCCGGCTGCGCCGTCGATCGCAGCTGGAGACTGAGTATGGTTAGTTTCATCTTCGGCGCAGTACCGCAGGCTGTCAAGGTATTTGCCATGCAAGGAATACCAGTAACACAAATCACGGTCGCTATCTTGCTCAGTTCGTTTGTCACTGCGGAAGTGTTTCGCTCCATTGCTGGACCAGTCGGCGTCTCCAATCTCCATGGAGGACCAGCCGTCCTTCGTTACAAAAGGCTCTTGTCATCTACGCACTTGACGAACCTCGCGATCATAGTAAGCTACTTCCATCTTACTCTCTTTACATTTATTCTTGTTCTTCTCATGGTTCCTGGCCCGTCGGGCTCGGGACGCGGCGGTGTATTTGCCTATGGTATTCCCCTCTGCTTAGCAGTCACATCGTGGGTCTCGAATCGCGTTGTAGACGTGTTGGAATTCTATGTCTTCCCTGAGGCGTTTACTTCTTACCTCAAAGATGTTTCACTTCATACAAGCCGCTACAGGGTCATTAAGGAAATGCGTGGAAAGCTAACGTCGCTTGTTCCCGATTCATTCATGCTAGGGCCAAGTCGCGCAGAGTCGCACATTCCGTATTTCGTTGTCTTTCCAGGCATCTTTGTGGTCATCTCCTGGGTCTACTGGCGGTTTTCAGCCTTGATAGATACCTTCCGTTGGAGCCTATTTGCAGGTTTCATATGCCCTGCTTTTGTCCTGACGCCGGCGTGCGTATTGATAATGTTGCACGCTGTGTACGACGCTATATTCGCAAGCTCCCTTGCGACTTATGTCCGCTACGTATGCGGCGTGTACGGCACACTCGATGGATTCGCAACAGGGACCTTCATTCTTGTCAATTTGGGGCTTACCCTATTTCTCTACAGTGTTACCACTGGATTTGACAACGATTCCACGTTCAAGCCTGGTTGGACGGACGTGCTAGGCTGAGCGAATATATTATAACGTCCATTGATGTATTCAAACGCGCATTGGGTGGATAGCAAGTAGTGAACTGGATTAAGAAATAATGTAGGTGGCTCAAGACATACGCACTAGATCCAACCCCTAAATCGGCGGCTTCTCCTCCCCCTCCTGATACTCCACAGCAATCTTCTTCGCCCCCTTCGACGGCTCAGGCCAACTGGTCCTCCTCTTCGCCCTAACATAAAAGTTCATCGGCCTGATAAGCTGAAACTCAGGGTCATACGTCACCGCCTCCTCCCCCTCCTTGCTAAACTCATATCTATACACCAACTCCGGAAGCAGCACTTTAACCTCACCAAGCGCAAAGTTGAAACCAATACAACTACGCGGGCCGGTCGCAAAAGGCATGTACGAGTTCTTGGGGCGGTTGGAAACCTCCTCTGTGCCCCAGCGGTCGGGGTCGAAACGGTCGGGGTTCGACCAGATAGACGGGTTGTTGTGGATGGCGTGCAGAGCGCAGATGACGACGGAGCCGGCGGGCAGTTTGTAGCCGCCTGGTACGATACAATCGACCTTAGCGGTGCGTCCAGGTTGGAAAGAAGGGTTATGCAAGCGCTGGGTCTCCTTGACGAATTTGTCGAGGAAAGTGAGGCCGTCGGAGAGTTCAGGTGTCCACTTGGTGTTCTCGTTCACGCCGGCGTCGACAAGTTCCTGGAGGAGGCGCTCTTGGTTGCCTTCGTAGACGCAGAGGGAGTAGAGGAGCCAGGAGAGGAGGGAGGAGGTTGTTGTGAAACCTGCGCCGGAGATGGGGAGCATGTTGGGAATGACGAGTTCACGGGGGAGTTTGTTGCCGTTGTCGTCGGTGGCGCGCTTGAGGTAGTCAACTACGCAGCTGGCTCCTAGGGCTGCGGACTGCAGGGGTAGGTCGTCTTCGTTGCTTCCTTTGGGGGCTTGGTCGATTGCTTGGTTGAGGATGGTCCATAGCCTGTAGCGGATCTTGTCGAGGTCGTATGCTGCTGTGAAGGGGATGGCGCTGAGCTTTGCGTACCAGGCTCCTCTTGACGCGACCTTCTTGTTCAGGGAGAGTGATTGGGCGATCAAAATGACTAGCTCGCTCAGCGGCGCATCTGGGTTGTCGAAGTGGTGGGCGTCGTATCCGAGCGCAAACTTGAACACGGTCTGGGATGCGAGCTTCAGCATGTACTGGTAGACGTTCCAGGCTTCACCCTGCTCATCGAGCTGGTCAAAGACCTTAAACGAGTCCTTTACCGAGGCTTCCATCAGAGGTGTGTAGTGTCTGATAGCCTTGGGTGCCATGGAAGGCGGGATGAACTTATGCGCTTGCCTCCACGCATCGGTGTCGGTGTCGCAAATAAACAACGCCCTATTATCCTTGATACCCGCCAAAGGATGCTCGGGAGTGATGTGTTTGCTGAAGAACGCCGACTCTTGGAAAGCCACGGTCGCGATGGCAGGGTCATTGGTCAAGTAATTTTGCTTGCCCATTGTCTCGTACTTGATCAAAGATCCGTACTTTTGGAAGAGACGCGCATGATTTCCCTGAGCTAGTTAGTGGTAGTTCGCACGCTTCTCAAGTTGAACTCACGAGATGATCGGGAAAGACCTCGTAGTAGCTTCCCACGAAAGGAAGACCCTCTGGCCCTGAAGGGTCGCGAATGGCTTGACCGTCGACAGTAATGCCTATATCCTCGTCGCAGTCCAATACATCGTCCAAGTCTCGTAGTTCATCTCCTTTGGGATCCTGCAGCCCGATGCCTGATGAGATGTAAGTTCACGTCCATGTCAATTGCATGTATCTGCGTACCGGTCGATTGAATAATATTGTACTGCTCCGCTACAGCAACCTGCAGCGCCTCAAAGTCATGATACTGATCAATGTGAATATCCTGACGAAAGACATTCTTGTCCTGCCCGACGAGGTAAAAGCCCTTGATAGTCATGGTGCGATGCAATGAAGTTTGGAATAACGGTTGAGCGTCGCAATCTTGACAGGACTACAACGCGACTAAATGAGAGCACACCAAACTACGTATCCATCCGCAACCCACCACCTGCAGGTCTCGTCTAGTCTGTAGAAATGACGCATCGCCACAGACCAACCTCCGGCATGCGCTCCATCGTACGAAAAAAGCGCCGAAGAGCCCAATGCACCCTTCAACGCGCGCCAAAATAAAGCAAAAAACACTGCAGGTCGTGCGAACCCAGCCCGGCCGAAGCCGTTGATCGAAATTTCGTTCGAGGTAACAGATTTAGCAAGTATGCGTTGCGCGGAAGAAGCTTGGACAGAGGCCACTCGCGTGGTGGCACCTCCGATTGTCAGCGGAGGCTTGATTGGTTTAAGCATCGAGATGCCGAGGTAAGTGGGGGGCTTGGCTCCACCAACACCGGACACCTCGTGGTAGCCGCTGCGAATAGCGCTGTCATTTGTCATGGCGCAACAACAGATCCTGATGCTGCGAATGTCCGAGATCTCGGTCGCGGCGCATGCGTAGTGGATCGGTATGCCCGTTGCGCATGTGCTGGATGGGGCTATTGCGAGGATGAAGGGTCTTGGCCCAGGGTTGTTCTCATCGTTGACATTATTGTCTCTGGCGCCCCTTTAGTGACGGACGAAACGCATCTCTCTCTTTCATCTCATTCAAGCCATGGCCGACGGTGTATACACTCTCCAGGAGGTAGCGAAGCACACCAGCAGGACCGATCTATGGGTCACCCTCTGGAACCACGTCTACAATGTAACGGACTACCAAGAAGACCACCCTGGTGGTAAAGAGTTCCTACTCGAAAACGCCGGCACAGACGCAACGACCGCCTACGAAGACATCGGCCATTCCACAGACGCACGCGAGATCCTCGAGAACTTCCGCATCGGGCGCATCGCAGACGAGGACTGGACGGACCATGAAGCCGCAAAGATGCCTACGATCACGCCGAGCAGAGTGCATGTTGTTAACAACTTGCCGCCGCCGAAATCGTGGCGGTTGCATCTTGGAGCTATTGGCTTCGGTTTGACATCCGTCGTGCTCTCCATAGTCGCAGGCCGACGCTTCTCGCCGCTGCTGCACCGTCTCCAAAGCGCTGGTTTCTGGAAGGGCTTCGCCGTCTCTTCCATCGCGAGTATGGCCCTAGCCGGCTACGCCAGCTTATGGGCAACCAAGAGCTTCGACGTTGCGCACAAAGACTTCCAATCCTACCCCGCGCACATCAAAGCAAAGTCCATGTCGTCGAAGCCAACGAAGAAAAAGGACATCAACCTCGGCGTGCTCAACGCCCGCGTCTACCAGCCATTCCCGTTAATCGACAAATTCAACATCTCCCACGACACCATCCGCTTCGTCTTCGGGCTGCCGAATGAGAACTCCGTGTTGGGGCTGCCGACGGGCCAACACATCGCCATCAGACATGAAGTCGACGGAAAGCAACTCGCACGCTCCTACACGCCTACATCGAGCAACAAAGACCGCGGACGTCTGGAACTGACTGTTAAGATCTACGAAGGCGGTAAACTGACACCCTGGTTGAGCAAGCTGAATGTCGGCGACATGGTAGAAATCCGTGGACCCAAAGGCGAGATGAAATACCACAAGAACCTCGTCAAGGAACTCGGTATGATCGCCGGCGGCACTGGTATCACACCCATGTTCCAGATCATCCGCCGTATCTGCGAGGACCCGCGCGACGATACCAAGACGACGCTGCTGTATGCCAACAAGACCGAAGAAGACATTCTGCTCAAAGATGAACTCGACAAGTTCGCGGCGCAGTACGAGCAGTTTGATGTGCACTACGTTTTGAGCAGCCCTTCGGAGAGCTGGAAGGGCGACAAGGGCCGTATCAGCAAGGAGATGATTGAGCAGCGTTTGCCTGCGCCGGCGGGGATGGATAGCAAGGTTCTTGTTTGCGGGCCGGACCCGATGATGGACTCTATGGTTGGCTATTTGCAAGAACGCGGCTTCAAGGCACCTGGTATGTTGACACCATTTGACAACCTCCGATGCAAAATCCATGCTAACTCATATCCAGGCAAAATCTCGAAGCCCCAAGATGAGATCTTCACTTTCCAGTGATTGTCTCAATCGGCGTGCGGAGGCTCAGCATAGCGATGGCGGTGATGGGAGTGGGCGCTATTGGACAGATGCCTGGAGCAAGAGCTTGTTTTAGATACATCTTTCGTAAACTTGTGCAGTTGTAGTCACTACCAAAATAAACTTTACTTCTCTCAACCAATGCATTCACTTCCATACTCTACTCGCGTGTCCGAGGTATCTTGAAAAGCGCCCATGTGAAGAACGCCTAAACGCCATTCAAGATGCAGTTCGGCCGACGAAGCACCGCGCGTCTCGCATGCATTGGCGCACATGCTGCGTCTCGCACGATACAAAAGCACCGTACGAATGACGTCGATACCCGATCGGCACTGCACGGATGTGTACCAGGTCGTTGGGCGAGTGACGCAACTCCTACATGTGTCTAGTGCGCGTTAGCGTGTACCGTCAATATACATCATGCATCTAGACGAGCTTGAGAAGGAAGCAGAATCAGCAATAATCAAGAAACAACGACGACTGTTGTCTTGACTCAGACGAACAAACAACGGAGATGTCTCTTTGCGCAAGACGACTATCAAGAGGCGTTCGGCGGGTCTCGGCCGAGCCCTCTGCGAGCTATGCGACGACGCGATGTTTGAGCACGCGTATAACTACATTGGAACCAAGAGTGAAGAATGTCAACACAGCTTTCCGCACTCGAACAACACCCTTATCATACTCAATCATGTCGAATACGCAAACACGAGCTGCGTCCAGCAGCACACAACCGCAATGGACGGCACCAGACACATCATCGAGACCAGTCGCCGTTCTGGGCGGAGGAGTCCTGGGTCGAAGAATCGCTGCTTCATGGGTCGCTGCTGGCTATGAGGTCGTATTGTGCGATCTCAGCGACGAGCAGAGGAACGCCGCGACACACTACATCGAACACCACATGGACGAATTCTCGAAACTTACCGGCAACACGCGGAATCCAACGCAATTCAACACTGTCAAAGACATTGCAGAGGCAGTCAAGAACGCGTGGTTGGTGGTTGAAGCATTGCCAGAGAAGCTTCCGTTGAAGATCGACATCATGGGCCAGCTTCAACAACAAGCACCGCAGGATTGTATCCTTGCTTCCAACTCTTCGTCGTACAAGTCGCGGTTCATGCTCGATAAGGTGGACGCGGGTAGTCGGCATCGCGTTTGCAACATGCATTACTACATGCCTCCGGGTAACAACGTTGTCGAGCTTATGACGTGCGGTGAGACGCATGCAGACATTCTGCCGTTTCTGCAGAGCAAACTTCATGACGCGGGTATGACACCAGCCATCGCGCGCAAGGAGTCGACCGGTTTCATCTTCAACCGACTTTGGGCTGCCATCAAGAGGGAGAGTCTGCTCATCATGGCGGAGGGTGTTTCGGAGCCAGAGGAGATCGACAGGCTGTTCTTGACGATGTTCAAGGATAACCCGGTTGGACCTTGCGGAATGATGGATGCGGTAGGACTGGACACGGTTGCGTTCATCGAGAACAACTATGTTGAAGAACGCGGCGGCGACCCCACAGCGCGGGACTGGGTCCAGAAGAACTTTGTCGACAAGGGCAAGCTCGGCGCGAAGTCTGGCAAAGGCGGTCTGTATCCCGCTGGTGAGACGACGCGGAGCTCCAAGGATGAGAGCGGCTATCACGACAATCTTGCGGCGCTCAGGCTGTACTTCCTCGACATTGGCATTGGGGGCAATGTTACCGACTTGCAGAAGATGGCCACGTCTGGCAAGATCATGACTGCTTCAGCGGACGGAAGTAACGTACGCGAGATCGTCGGCGGTCAAGCCATGCCCGATGGTATCGACGTGTCCATCTCAGCTGGTCGCATCTTCTGGACGAACATGGGCGCGTCCCCCGCGAAGAACAACGGCAGTGTCATGTCCGCGAGCCTCGATGGCACCGACGTCCAAGCCATTATTCCGGAAGGTCAGATCCACACACCGAAGCAGCTTAAGATCGACCACGAGAACAAGAAGCTGTACATCTGCGACAGGGAAGGACTCCGAGTCCACCGATGCGACTTTGACGGCGGCAACCACGAGATCATCTTGCAGACCGGCGACTCCAACTCAACGGAAGGAGAAGACCAGACAAACTGGTGTGTTGGTATCGCAGTCGATTCTCAGGGCGGGAAGTTCTACTGGTCTCAGAAGGGCCCGTCAAAGGGCGGCAAAGGCCGTATCTTCCGCGCAAACATGCAGATGCCTGCCAACGAGACAGCATCCTCCCGCTCCGACATCGAACTGCTCTTCGACCACCTCCCTGAACCCATCGATCTAGAGTTCGAAGCTGAGAGCCAAACGCTGTACTGGACCGACCGCGGCGAATATCCACTAGGCAACACGCTGAACAAGGCGTATGTAGGTGCCGAGACGAAGGAGGAGAAAGGTGTTGTGACGCTAGCGAGGCATTTCCACGAGCCGATTGGATTGAAGATAGATGCTGTGAACCGTCATGTCTACTTGACTGACCTTGGTGGTACCGTGTACAGGTTCGACATGGACGGAGGGAGGAAGAAGAAGATCTATGAGACGGACAGCGCGTACTCTGGCATCGCACTTGCGCACCTGCATTAAGTAGACATATAGCTTTGTTGTTATTACCAGTAATATGATCGTGAAGATGAATTCGAGGCGACCGCAGTGATGAGATGATGAGACGATGATGTCGGTGTCTGAGCGAAGAGCATTCGCCGACGCACCCTCGGCATCCAAAACCCACCGAGGGTCCAAGCTCCTCAACACCAAAACATTCCGACCACCCCACGCGACAATCCCGCTGCGAGCGCCGTCCCTCTCCTTCCACTCCACCCAGGGCGCTGACCCCAATTCCTTCACTACATCATCGCGCAACATCGACCGCCACGATGAACACAATCTCGAAACCCCCAACAATAAAACGCATCTCAGGCCCCAAGCGCTTCCTCGGCGTCCTCGTCGGCATAACCGGCGGCCTCTCCGCCAACGTCCTCCTCGCCTACAGCGTTTCCTCCTTCTACACCCGCAACACAAAATTCGTACCTTACGACGCCTCCTCCCCCGACCTCACCACCTCCGTCTTCCGCGCACACAACCCCAACGGCAACCCGCCCGGCTGCATAGACCATGCGGTAAAGACGATTCCGTATGGGAAGTTGCCGGAGAAGTACTGGGTCAAGGGCGATGGCGGTAGGATATCGGTTGATCAACCGGCTTTGACGACGGACTTTTGTAGGGGCATTTGGAGCGGCGTGGCGTTTAGGGTGCAGAGGAGGTTGTTGGAGAAGTGGTATCGGAATGTGGAGGGCAGGGAGACGCATCTTTGGGATGTGAAGGAGTTGGCGAAGAGCGAGTATGGGGTCGGGACGAAGATTGTGGATCACTTTGAGGTTGTGGAGCATAAGGATGATAAGGTAGGAACTTCATGCGATCGCATTGGGGTGCATTGGCTGACTTGGTTTGTGCACAGGTTATTGTGCGATGCGGCGACTCACCACACGTCTCTGAACCCCGACCCTCGGATGGTCTCTTCTCTATGGAGGTCTCGAAAGACGATGCTGCGCAAATGGCTACTTTCCACCTCAAGTCGGTCTTTGTAGATACGACGCCAGAGGGCAAGGACGCTGGGCCGCAACCAGGCCATATTCAGTGGCTGCATAGGCTGTACACCAAGCTCTGGATGGAGAGTGCGACGCGCAAGTTGATCAAGGAGGCATAGACATGATACCATCGCAATGCAAACTATTCTGGTTATGAAGTACCCTCAAAAAGTACAGGACATACCACAGTCCTCTTACTTCGCCGTTTAAACCGATGCGCAACTCTAGGCTTCGCGCGCACGGAATTGGTAAGGATTGGAGACGCTGTTCGCGATGCAAGACCAACAGGCTTGGATGATCGGCGCGCGGAGCTCACCCCGCCCGTTCGGTCGTAATTCCTGAGCAGCGCAAAAGCAAGGCTACCCGTAGCTCGAGCTCGAATGCGGGCATCACTCATCGTGACATACGTCAGCGGATCGGCGTGCGTCGAATCGCCGGTTCTCATGCGAGCACCATAACTTGAGATTCTTAACTTCGCACGCCATTTCAATCTGTCGCTCTTCCACTTCTTTCAACCCTAATAGCTAACCGCAGCATCCTCGCCCTTCTTCTGCGCCCATCCGCTGGCTACGATATCCTTACCTTAATACTAAACAAGAACAAAAACTGTCTCGTTGACCACCTAGGTACATAGATACCTCTTCTACGACAACACTCTCAACACTTCCAGCATGGGCGTCATGAGCGTAACCTCCGAGACCATCTTTAACTACCCACCCGAGATAATCTACGACTTCGTCTCCAATCCCGCCAACTGGGGTCGAACATACGGCGGCAGCGCGGGCTTGCCAGAAGGGCAGAAACTGTCTCTCCCCCTCAAAGTCGGCGACGTCTGGACCGAAAAGGTCGCTCTGCCAAACAACACCTACCACCCCAAATGGACTTTGGAAATCGCCGACCGCGGCCGCAGATTCGCCTTTCGCCAAGTCAATAACATCGCTGCGGGGGAGGATGGAAGAGGTGGTGTGAAGGGCTATTGTTGGATCACGTATACGTTTGTGGAAGCTGGGTGTGGGTTAACGTTGTTTACACGCAATTTGACGTGTGAGCTTGAGAAAGGGGTGGATGTGCCCGAGGACCTTTGGGTGGCGATGAGCAGGCCGAGTGGGATTGATAGGTATCATGAGAAGATTAAGGGGTTACTTGATGAGGAGATGGGTAAGCATCAGATTTTTTCGGTTTAGAGTGGGAATGATATTAAGAGGGGTAGTGCTTGGGAATAGAAGAATCGAGTTTGTGCAGAAATGGTTTACGTTTTTAGGCAACCGTGGACTTCTTCCTCTCTACACCTGGGCAGTGTTCGCATAATTCTGCTAGAGAAGACTAGCGGAACAGAGAGGGATACCCGTGGACACTGCTCGAGACGGGTGGGGTGTAGAGGCGGGGCGAAGAACTTTACGCTAACCTACATGCGGGTTTGGCGTTGTCGCTGTAGATCCTAGGCACCCAGGCACTCGCGACCTCACGCCCACTTTGTAGCATCGTCTTGGGATCTTACTATGTTTAGTCTCGAAGTAATGTATACGGAAGCGCACCTGCTTAGCTCCCTCGTACAAAATGGACATAATGCTTACAGTGGTACCAGCACGCAATCGCAATTCGAGTGGACGCATCGTTGTTCTGTCATTGCAGGTCGAGGCCTAGCTCGGCCGGCACCTTGGTCATCAAGTACGACCATGTACGACAATTATACGCGCTGAACAATCAGAGAAAGATAGGAACATTACCATCTGAACAGCTCATCCGGAGCGTCATTTGATCAATCCATTAGTTCACGACCTCGGGGATGTGGTACCCCGCAACAACCCCGCACAGTATCGACTGGACCATCAATCACAGGTCAACGTTGCGGCTGTGACCCTTCGCCCCGGTGTATGCTGTCCTACTAAATCGTCCTCCACGGAGCAGCTTTGGGTCACGCACAGCTGTCAGCATTGGCGACTAATACGCGCGACGCCCGATGCCCGCTGTGATGTGAGATGACATGTACCCGGTGTCGATCTATAAAGTCGTGATGCTTTTCGTTGCGCTTCGTTCTTCCATCAGTCTCTGACAGATCTACGACAACTTTCCCAGGCTTTAGTCGTATCATAGCTCCAAAGATGGCGCCAGATCTGAACACGATGGGTAGCGGCAAGCAATGGGACTACTCAACGCCTGGTTCTGGCGGCTACAGCGTCCCAGACATCGTCTACAATGTGTGTCCCGATACCCTTAGCTTCTATCAAAGAACTGATCATCTTCCAGGACCCTTCCTCTCGAAAGCTCAAGGTGTTGACCATTGGAGCCGGCTTGTCTGGCATCCAAATGGCGTACCAGATACAGAAACACACGCAGAACGTCGAGCATGTCATCTACGAGAAGAATGCCACTCTAGGAGGGACATGGCTCGAAAACAGGTATCCAGGTACAGACCCTAGTGTATCATCGCGTGAGTGAGCTGACACTTGAAGGTTGCGCCTGCGACATCCCATCGCATGCCTACACCCTCAACTTCGCTCTCAACCCAGACTGGCCGCGCTTCTTCTCCTACGCACCAGACATCCAGAAGTACCTCGAAAAGGTCTGCGATGTATTTGACCTGCGCAAGTACATGACATTCAACACCGAAGCCGTGCGAGCCGAGTGGCAAGACGACATCGGCAAGTGGAAAGTCACGCTCCGCCAGACGTCATCTTCCGGCGAAGAACGAGAGTTCGAAGAGAAATGCGATCTTCTTCTCTACGCTTCCGGCATCTTGAACAACTACAAGTGGCCTGGTATCAAAGGCATTAACAGCTTCAAGGGTCGCATCGTTCATACCGCAACATGGCCGAAAGATTATCAAAGTGAGCAGTGGAAGGACGATCGCGTAGCTATTATCGGCTCTGGTGCTTCTTCCATTCAAACAGTACCGACTATGCAACCACATGTAAAGCACATGGATATCTTCGTCCGTACCGGAGTGTGGTTCGTACAAATCGCGAACAACTATGGCCAGAACAAGGAGTACTCGCAAGAAGAGCGGGATGAGTTCCGGAAAGACCCACGTAAGCTCGTTGCGCATGCCAAGGATATCGAGAACCAGGTTAATGGACTGTGGGGTGCGTTCTACGCCGGAAGTGAAGCGCAGAAGGGTGCGCAAGAGCTGTTCAGGGAGAGGATGAAAGAGTTTCTGAAGGATGAGCGACTCTTGGAAGGATTCACCCCGAAGTTTGAGGTTGGCTGTAAGTCGCATGCTACCCTCCACTGATATTTTGACTGACTTCACATAGGCCGTCGCATAACCCCAGGCGACCCCTACATGAAAGCCATCCAAGAGCCCAACGTTGACGTCCACTTCACCGCCGTAAACGAAATCACCTCAACCGGCGTCATCGGCGCAGACGGCATCGAGCACCCCGTCGACACCATCGTCTGCGCCACCGGCTTCGACGTAACCTACCGCCCCCGCTTCCCCATCATCGGCCGCAACGGCGTCGACCTCTACGAAAAATGGAAATCAGAACCCGAAGGCTACCTCGGCCTCGCCTGCCCCGACATGCCCAACTGGCTCATGTTCGTCGGCCCAACCTGGCCCGTCGAAAACGGGTCCGTCACCGGCCCCCTCCTCGCCGTCGCAGAATACACCATCCAGATAATCAAAAAGATGCAACGCGACCACATCAAATCCTGGGTGCCCCGCCAATCCATCACGGATCAATTCAACGCCCACGCCCAGGAATGGATCAAACACACCGTCTGGAAAGGCAGTTGTAGATCTTGGTACAAGAACAACGAGACCGGGCGGGTCAACGCCGTTTGGCCCGGATCCTCAAACCAGTACGCCGAGGTTATTGAGACGCCGCGGTATGAAGACTTTGATATTGAGTATATGCATAAGAACTCTTGGGCGCATCTCGGTATGGGGTATGCGATGAGGAATAAGTTGTTTCCCGAGGCGGATGTTAGTCCGTATTTGGCAGTGGAGAATATTGATCCGAAGTGGTTGAAGGCTATTGGGTATGAGGAGTCGGCGGGGGTGGTGGAGGAGGCGAGGGAGAGGAAGGAGGGGGTTGAGGTTGAGAGGACGGGGGTGGATGGGGGGATTGGGGGTGCGGATGGGAATACGCTGACGTGAGGGACGCGGTGATGTTACCTCTAGAGACGTATCTATTTGAGCTAGGTCTTGTTCCGTTCTCTGTCTCTGGGGAGTCCAAACCTATACACGTCCTATCGGCGCCAGTGAGGTTCCCTGTACCGATGGTTCCGCGGATCGAACATTTCTACAAAGTGAAATTGCACCGCTGCGCTGTAGAGAAGTTAGTAATAAACCAAACATTAAACAACATTAAAGGCGATGTATACTTCGATGGTGTTCAATCCTTTCCTACGTGCGCCCCGTTGGGGAAAGCTAGCTAACGATATCTTCGAGATAACATGAAGAAGAACAAAGACTGTTTACGCGGTGATCACCCGCTTGACTACATGCTCTATGGTGAACCTGAGTACGTAATGCTTTGAATTGGGGGCAACAGCCATCTTCCCGGCAGGTCGTAAGGTTACTCGTATGTGCGATTCTTGTTCCACGCCGTCTGTCGCATGAGCCATGTGAAAACTTGCGCGATCAATCCATTTCCCTCGACGATAGTCCAAGTTATCCATAGAGTCGACATCAGGGTCAGTCTTAGGAACAATTCTAGCGAAGAAGCAAGGTACTGAGTTTAGGCTAAGTAGAACCTCGAGGTCTACACTGGCGCGTGGACCGAGCTGAAACCGTAGGACATCGTATGGATAGTAGATAGGTACGTAGCACAAGTCTGGGAGATGGCCTGCTATGCGGGAACAATTCGATATCGCCCAATCTTTCCCAAGGCCAGGATAATTGTACGGATCCGATGGGACAATAGTCCGGGTCAGCGTCTTGGCTTTGGGCAAACGTAAGCCCAATCGCTCTGTCCCAAAAGCTCTTATATTGAACATCGTGGAAGCGATACACGCAATGTCGGGTAGTAAGGCTGGATCAAGCGAAACACGCACTATTGGTGGACTGTAGTTGGTGTTGTCTGGTGGGTAAATGTCCTTGAGGTTTCCCTCGTATGGGTTAATATAAATAGAGGTGTATCGAAATTGTTGCAAAATATGCCCAGGAAGAAGCACGAGACTAGACTTCTTCCGGTCCCAGGCCTTCTCGTATCGGTTCCCATGTTCAGTGATTTTTAACAACTCTACGCATAAGACGTAAGTCTTGCGCTGCGGTAGCTCTAGCAAAGTAAGTGCCCCGTACCATCTTGTTCCTTCATGAAGCAGGAGTGGGAGTGTAAGATGAACACCACGACTAGTTAGTCGCGGGGGCGAATGATCGTGTGGTGGATCAAGATGTGTGAAACACGTTCGTGACAGGGCTTCGCGAGGATAATCATGGATAGTCTTGTAAGGCTCGTTTTTGCGTATAAGTCGGTCGAGTCTTGGCGTGAAAGTACGAAATTGTCGCGCCGAACTGGCCAGAGCACTACCGTTTAATGACTGAACATCCCAAGCGAAGAGAGTGTAATCCTCATTAGTGCGGAGTATCTCTTCTTGAAGTCGCAAGAAGGCGCCTTCACCTTCGCCGTACAGAAGTGGCATGTTTACACCAAAGATCCCGAGAAGGCAGTAAGCTTTGTCCTCTTCTCGGGTGGTTTCCCGGCGTGAAGCCCAGAACATCCTCACAGCCACCGAGAACCAGGAGGGTTCTCCACGCATAAGCATATCATGGTGGATACCCGTGATGTTCGTTATTCTCTCTCCGAGACTTCTGCGTGTGCCGATCTCTACCCAGGACGCCGTGTAGAACTCCACAACCTGTGGAGCGATGAGTTCCTGTAGGGTCCAACCTCGCGTAAACCAACGTGAGCTGTTAAACGCTTCGTAGTCGTCTAGTTGTGGGTCTTCTAGCACGTCTTCCAAGTGCACATAACAAACACATGCGCCTTTATACCATTGATACATGGAGTTGATTGCCTCGGACAGCTCTGCACTGGAAGTTTTGTCGATGCAACATGTGTCAATCCAGCAATATGCAAACCCATCTTCTTTCGCTTTCTTGCAACAGCCCGTGAGTTTTGCGAATCCTTTCTTCGATAGTGCTGCTCCAGTATGTAGGTCGTTCAGAGTGATCTCTTCCTCTCTCCAGGTATGCGACAAGATGGCATACTCTGGCGCTTGGTCTTGAAGGAACTCCTCTACCTGTAGCGTGGATGTATCAAGTAATCGCATGCTTGTGGTTGAGATCTGAAGATGTTCTACCCGGTGCAGCTTCAAGAGCCGGTGGCGAAAGACCTAACAAGTACTGAACAATGTTCGCATCGGCTGCAAAGAATGATGAAGACTTCGAGAAGATTCAAATCGAGAGGACCACGTTCGTGTAAGCATAGCGGGGGAGCAACAGCTCCACAGCTTGAGATGACAAGAAGAGGCAGGTGGGGTGGAAATTCTCGCGCTAAATCATCTTCGGCGTTAGTGCTATCTCTGCGAATCCAAGGCCCCCAGGCAACTACACGCCCACTTCGTAGCATTGACTTCGCATCGGAATGCAAGTTACTAAAAGGCTTACCATCTGGATACCATGACTGAAAAGCGAGCCGCGACCATAAGCTCCGATGCTCACGTTAAGCCCCGCATCATCATCCATGGCGGTGCGGGCAACCTAACGCGCACCTCGATACCCCGTGATCGCTACGATGAGTACCGCGCATCGCTTCTCAACATCTTGGAGAAAGCAGAAGATCTTCTCCGCAAGCCAGGATCGACAGCGCTGGACGTTGCGACCTACGCCGTCACGCTTCTGGAAGATGACCCGCTGTTCAACTCCGGCAAAGGCGCCGTCTTCACGCGCGAAGGCAAGAACGAACTCGAATGCAGCATCATGGTTTCGAACGGCTATAAGAAACGAGGCGTCGGATGCATGTTACTCAGACACGCCAAGAACCCCATCAAGTTGGCGAGAGAGTTGCTTCTCAAAGGCGAAGAGGCTGACGGTGGTGGTGCAGCCGACCACTGCCAATATAGCGGAGACTTCGTAGAGAGACTTGCCAAGGACTGGGGGCTTGACATCGTGGACCCAACCTACTTCTTCACCCAGAAGCGATGGGATGAACATCAACGCGGCCTTGCGGAAGACGCGAAGAAAGCGCAGATGGGCGTCAATGCAGACGCGATGAGCGACTGGGAAAAGGCCAACTACATTCCGCTTGGAACGTGTGGCGCGGTCGTTGTTGACAGCTTCGGGACTGTCTGCACGGCAACATCGACAGGTGGGTTGACGAACAAAGTTCCTGGGCGCATTGGAGATACGCCGACCATCGGTGCGGGGTTCTGGGCTGAGGAGTGGCACGACGAGAAGGTTGCTGGACCGCAGATGTTGTACCAGCCTACTGCCTGCGCCGCCTCGCCGATCGACAAACTATCACGAGGCGATATACGTGGGATATTGGGCGACTGTTTACCTTTGCTTGGATCCCCCTCGACACGAGCAGCTACATCATCGCCAGCACAGCCATACGAGAAGCCCGTGTCGACGCGCCACGCCGTGGGTCTCTCAGGGACAGGCAACGGCGACTCGTTCCTTCGCACGTGCGCGGCTCGCACTACAGCTGCCAGATCAAGGTTCTCGGGCTCATTGCTTTCCAGCGCAACAACGTGGATGGCAGGGCCTGACGGCGAGCTTCAGCGATCTGCTGGAGACCGTTGGGGCGCAACCCATGAAGGCACCGGCGGAATCATCGGCATAGAACTTGTTGATAGCAAAGTAACGGTAGTACAAGACTTTAACTGTGGAGGCATGTTCAGAGCATGGACTGATGACGATGGTAGTCCAAGATGTCTGGTGTTCAGGGAAGATGGCTGGGAGAGTGGGCCAAAGGATTGGGATGATCGGCGAGCGCATTGAACTCCGCAATTTGGCGGCCCGTGCAGATGACAAGCTCCAAGTCTTACTTGCTCACAATCGTCTCGTCACTTGTGTAGAGCATTGCGCATGCCAGAGCACCTAGAAGAGAAGACGCGCCTTACATTGCGTGGACTGCACAAGTCGCGAAGTCGAGACTTCCAACGAAGAAAGATCATAATGCGCCAACGTTCGGTCGGAGCGACGCGGCCACTGCGGCTCCCATCGGCGCCACTCCGCGAGGCCGAGATGCAACATCCCGACGACGCTATACAGCGCTAGAAGGTCCAGAAATATTCTATTCAAGCTTTCAAGCACGGACGCGTGTCAATTGCGGAGGTAGCTTCGGCTCTTTGGGCATCGTCATTCGCGGTAGCCCCGTGTAACCGGCACCTTGTGGCGAATTGGAAGGCTGGTTACGAGCGCTAGGTGCTAGCTGAACTATCGTCGTCCAGGTACGACAGCTTAAACCGCGCAACAACACGAGGACTATGAGTATATGGTCTCACTCTCGTTCGCATCGTTCTCTTCTCCATCACAACATTATCACATCATCACAAACATACGACACTCGCTTCGTTCATTTCAGTATCTCAACACTACTCTCTTCACGAAGCATCATCAACAACAACAGCAACTAAAATGCGTTACACCATCTTCACCATCGCCGCGGCCGCGACCCTCGCCTCAGCGCAAACCACATCCACACCCGCCGCCGCATCCCCCACAGGCACCACCATCCCCGTTGGCTCAAACTGCACACCCGGCGGCGTGCCCTGCGCCCTCGGCGCCAACTGCTACGCCGTAAACTCGGGCCTCATCCCCGTCTGCGGCAACTTCCAAGCCTCCTGCACGCGCGACGAGCAATGCGCCTACAACACGTGCAACCTGTCCGACGGCCTCTGCAACGGCTTCCTCGCCTCATCTTCGGCCCCATCGTCGGCGTCAGCAATGCCCACCAGCGGCGCCGTCACACCCACCAACCAAGGCCCTCAACCCGCGCCCTCACCCACCATCGTCGCGCCCGCTGGTTCCCTGCCTCTCGGCGCGGACTGCAATCCCTACGTCAAGCCAGACCAGTGTGCCAACGGCGTGCAGTGCTGGGCTAGCAACGCGATGCTGATGGCGCGATGCGGAAACTTCAACGCCGAGTGCAGCAGCGATGATCAGTGTGCGTATAACATCTGCAGCGGCGGTCTTTGCAGGGGTTTCAAGCCTTCCAGCGAGTTTCCTGTTATGTCGTCGACGTCGATGGATGGTATGCCTGCTGCTAGCACCATGACCGGTTCGGTGGCGCCTATGCCGTCTGGCACGATGGAACATATGCCCTCTGGTATTGTGCCCCCGCATATGGTTAACGGTACTATGACTATGGTGCCTACCGGAACTGGTGCTGTACCCACTGGCCCTGCCAACGCTACTTCAAGTGGCGCTCCTCAGTTCACTGGCGCTGCGGCTGTTGACCGTGTCGCTGGCGGTGTTATGGCTGTTGTCTTCGGTGCTGTTGCTTGGGCTTTGTAGATCGAGGGGCGCGCGCTGTCGGATCTTTGATGCATTATAGACTAATCTACTGTATATATTTATCTTAACGTTGGAACGCTACACACACATAATGCTAAACGAAGAATACATCTTCAAATTCTCTTGCATATCTTGTAATAACTACTATCTTGTTCCCATTGATCGAACGCGGTTCTAGCTCAGCAAGCTTGGCACCCTTTTCGAATCGGCCTCCGCTGCGCCACATCGCAACAACGTTACCATACCGCACTCTTCTATCGGAGATGGAGTATACGAGCTGGCCAGCAATCTAGCGAGACGCACTCTCCCCCGACCCGCATGTTAGGCTAATATTCGCTTGATCGGGTCGATGATAAGCCGAAGGGTCTTGTGAGTCACGAAGTAGTAAGCATATAGCAGTTTACACCTTGCATCCAACATTAGAAGACTCGCATCAAAAACGCATTCAAAAGCCCAAACTTAGTACCAAGAACCAAACACCCACCCCGACAATGACAGACGTCGAAAACGCCCTCCCCGTAGCCTCACGAGCAGACCTCCGCCGCACAATCGCATCCACAAAAGACGCCTACATCGCCTCAATCCCCAAAGTCGAACTGCACGTCCACATCGAAGGAATCATAAGCGCCGATCTCAAATGGAAATTCTCACAACGAAACAACCAAACTATCCTCAACCCACGAACCGGTCAACCCTTCGCTTCACTCGCCGAACTGCGAGATTCCCACGATACCTTGAAACCGCGTACGGGGAATCGCATGGATAACACAGAGGAAACGCTATCGTTCTTCGAGGCGTATTACGGTGGTTTTGAAGTGTTGAGGACGCAGCAGGATTACTACGATCTTGCTATGGCGTACTATGAGCGTGCTGATGAAATGAACGTGCGGTATGCGGAGATCTTCTTTGATCCGCAGGGGCATACGCGTGTAGGGACGAGTTGGGAGATGATGATGCAAGGGTTTAGGGAGGCGACGTGGGATGCTGAGCAAGTTCTTAATGTACGTCCGCCCCGAGACATCCCTCCACGAGAGAGACATGTCTTTGCTGATTGCTGATTGCGAAACGCAGGTCAAGTCCAAATGGATTATGTGTTTCCTGCGCGACGAATCACCGGAGTCCGCGATGCAACGCTACGAGGCTGCGCTTCCTTACCGCGATGTGATTGTTGGTATCGGGCTTGATTCAAATGAGGTGGACAGGCCGCCTGAGCTGTTTGATGATATCTTCAAACGAGCAAGGAAGGATGGGTTTCGGATTACTGCGCATTGTGATGTTGGGAAGCCGTATCCCCTCGAGCATATCCGGCAGGTGGCATCGAGTATCGCGGGCACAGGTGCGGATCGAATCGACCACGGGCTGAATGCTGCTGGTAATGCGGAGCTTATGGCGTTGATCAAAGAGAAGGGGCTTGGGATGACGATTTGTCCTTGGAGTTATATTCGGCATCAACCGATGGACGAGGTGTTGAAACGTATTCGCGCGCTCTTCGACGCAGGTATCATGATCAGTATTGCGAGTGACGACCCGGCGTTTATGGAGGATACGTGGGTGTTGGAGAATCTGCTGGTGGTGAAGAAGTATTGCAGCTTTACCAATTTGGAGGTTCAGAAGTTGGCAGAGAACGCTATTAAGATGAGTTGGGCGAAGGAAGAAGTGAAAAGCCATTTATTGGAGTTGTTGTATGGTATCGACACCAGTACATAGATGGTCTGTGATGAGGTTGTCTTGCGCTCGTGCAAGAAGAAAATGATTCGATCATGACGTAATCATGAAAACGTGAACGTTGCTCCCCTAAGTAGAAGGGCTCATCACAATCGCTTCAAAACCTTGGTGTCCAAACGTAGGCGTGCGACGAGGACAAGCAAAGTAGCGAGAGCACCCGTGCCCGCAGCGTACAAGATAGCAGCCCTGTACGGTCCAATCGACGTAGAGTCCGCCGCACCAGTCGCTTCAATCAACAGGCCCGCAAGGGGAGCGCCCAGAAGATAACCCGGAGTCCAGAAGAAGACCATCAGAGCGATGGACGCGGCTGCAGAATGTGGGGCGACGACTGTGACAGCAACCGGCAGACTGACAAAGAAGCTGCCATTCGCACAACCGTTTACGATAGCGAAGACGGACAGGGGAGCCAACGAGGTGCTGACTGGCCAGATGGCTAGCATGCTGACTGAGTTGACCAGGCAGGTGATCATCAATGTGTTGAAGGCCCCGATCTTATCGCAAGTCCATCCGCCTAGGATACGACCGACTGCTGTTGCGGCACCGAATCCACCAACTAACCCTGCACCAGTTCCGGCTGACAAACCAATCGAGCTCGCAAACAGCGGTAGGAAGAAGGGCGGTACGAAGAGTGCAAAGACGCCGACTGCACCGGCCATGGTCAGCGTGAGGAAAGGGACGTTCTTCAACAGCGACCAATCGAACCGCGAAAGCGTGCCAGTCGTCGCGCGTTCCTTCAACGCCAATGTACACGGAATCCCAGTCGCCATAATAAGGATGCCCAAGATGCGAAACGTCCACTGCAGTCCAAACTTGTCGATAAGTGCCTGCGAAGCAAGCGGAAGGACCGTCGCGCCAACACCACCACCAGCCTTGACGACGCCATTGGCAATACCCAGCTTAGAGCTGAACCACTGCAACGGCAGACTATTAGTGGCCGCATACAACAGCGACGTCCCCACGCCCATCGACAGCCCCGCAATGCAGAACAACCCGCCCAGATGATCCAAGGTAAAACTCGTAGCAACCAGACTCATTCCAAAAAGAATCGTCGCAGCAAGGCCAGTGTATCGCACACCGAAAGACCTCATAACTCTTATCCCGCCGATGCCAAAAGCAACCATGACAGCCATGTACAAACTGCCGACGAAAGTGATGGTGCGTAGATTGGTGTTTAGAGCGGGCGATTTCAAGATGGCGGTTTGGAGGACGCCCCACGCGGTTGTGTAGCCGTTGATCCAGAAGAGGAGGAAGGAGCAGGATGCGACGACGGTCCAGCCGTAGCCGCCGTCCGGGATGGCCTCTGCTGCATCGGCAGGTGGCTGCTCGGAGTCTCCAAGGCCGGTTGAGTCAGGTTCTTGCGAGGGTGGAAAGGAGGGTTTGCTGGGGTTGAGGTGGACTTGGGAGTCTGCTGGTGAGGAGAGGTCCCGCAGGGCGAATACGGTTTGGGTTGTTGACATTTTGTGTCGGTCTTGTCGTGTTGCACGGGTAGCGCCAGGCGCGTTCTTTTATGTCGATGTCAAAGCGAGAGGATCGCGGTATTTGTCTACGTCATCTGGTTAACATGTAGGGCGCAAAGATGAACGCCAGGGCGTGCCTATGCAGTGCTGACTTTTCGCTTCGAGTCACAAATTTGTAATGCGCTACTATAACTGTACCAACTGATCCTTCGCGGTAGCGCGTGGTGAGGGAGTTAGCAAAATCGGGTTTAGTGCCCGAGAAGAGTAGTAATCAAGATGCTGTAGCTTCTGTGAGTACCGTATTGTTTGTGGGTCGCATACGCAGTTTCTGCGTCTATGAGTCTACCATGCGTTTTGCATGGGCGGAAGATTCCAAGACAGTCTCGCTTGACTTGAAGGTGACTCAAAGTGTCTCGCTGAATCTGCCGCATCTCGTCTTACCAGTCGCGAGAGTCAAAGGCGACGCATGCCAGACGTACTCCTTGTTCAATGTGGTTCGAAAGGCGATTCTAGCTTGTAAAAGTCGTGGTCTTGTGTGCGCTCAACACCATATTGACTACATGCTGTAGATACCCATGGACAGCGATAGGCAGAGCACGTGACCAGATACAATGCGCCCAAGTTGAAGTCTCGGCGGCAAGAACGTAGACGCTAGAAGAGTGCAGGGTTGAGTGAAAGCGATACCTGACGCGAGCCGCAAAGAGTCCACCCATCGCTCCTTCCTCTCACGGGTGTCCGTGACGATGCGGGGTTAGCGACGTTTGAGTGCGACGGACAGGCTGGATGAGGGTAAGAAATGCGAAAGCAGAGTTAGTGGCGCAGCATGTCCAACGTGCCACACTGTATACGTGGACGCAGATGATTCATTTGCTGGGCACTGGGTGCGAGTTGATGAGTGACGGTTGCTGAGTGAAGAGGCGACCAATTCCTATGAAGTTCAGCTTGGCGTGAGCGGAACGCGTCATGGTAGATCAATGGCTCATGCGACAGCGGCAGCGACGATGGAAAGTCTGTGAAGTGAGTGAATGCATCCCCGTGAGATGTGGCGATGTTGTCAATGTCGTGTCGTGTCGTGTCGTGTTCTTGATCAAGGTGTTGCCAAGGGCGGACGCGTCGGGTGGCAGACACAGCCATAAGCAATGACATAATCCCCGCCTCGGCCGCCCGCCATGCTTCCTGCCCATCGCCATCGGCAGCGCAGGCATAAGCAACGCAGCCGCTCTTTTCTCCGCCCTAATACCCCAACTACCTCATCTCTCTCCCCCACACGCGCGCCAAGATGGGTTTCAGTCTCAACAACCCGCTGCCCTCGTCCATGAGCAGTAAGTCAAGTCACATGCCGCCCGCTTTGTTTAGGCGCGGCTCGCGGTCCGGTGACGTCGCTAACAGCTGTGCTCGCAGGCGAATGTCGCAAGACAGGAAAGATTCTAGCATCCTTTGTCGACCCCAGACAGGCCTTTGGGCCCGATAAGATTATCCCGCCCAATGTCCTCGCCAATGCAAAGGTAAGGACTCGATGCGCATCCGGTGTCACGAAGCTGCCCAAGCAAACACCACAGCAGACAACAACACATGATGAGATGCTGACACAACCCAGGGCCTCGCAATCCTCACAGTCTTCAAGGCCGGCTTCCTCGGCACAGCGCGATTCGGATCCGGCGTCGTCGTCGCCCGCCTCGCAGACGGGTCGTGGTCGGCTCCCACGGCCATCGGAACCATCGGCGGCGGCTTCGGCGGACAGATTGGCTTTGAGCTCACCGACTTCGTCTTCATTCTCAACGACGCCTCCGCCGTCCGTACGTTTGCGCAGGCCGGCTCGCTGACATTGGGCGGCAATGTCTCCATCGCGGCGGGGCCCGTCGGTCGTAATGCCGAGGCTGCCGGCGCGGCGAGTCTGAAGGGCGTGGCTGGTATTTTCAGCTACAGCAAGACAAAGGGACTGTTCGCCGGTGTCAGTCTGGAGGGAAGCGGCATCATCGAGCGGAGAGATGCCAACGAGAAGCTGTACGGCCGCCGATGGACTGCCCGCGAGATCCTCAGCGGACAGGTTCCCCCACCACCAGCCGCCGCGCCACTCCTGCAAGTGCTCAATTCGAGAGTCTTTGCCGGCGTAGGAGGTGCGCAGAACGTTACCAACGACGCCATGTACAACGACATCCCCGTCTACGACAACTCGCGCGACAACGTAGTATGGCAGGGCCGCGAGGGCTCGGCCATGGGCGAAGGCGTGCGCCGTGACCGCACTGGCTCCATGGGCCAGGCACCCAATGACTACGAGTACAGAGACCGACCGCAGCACTCATCTACGTGGGCGGACGACGTATACGACCGACAGCCATCCTCGGCACCCGGCGGCCTCAACCGCTCCTTCTCCACGCGTGCGAACCCCACCGAGACCTTCGACCGCATGGACAACCGAAGCCGCTCCTCCACGTTCGGCGACGACTACTCGTACAGCGACCGCAAGCCTGGCCGACCGACGGCGCCGAAGCCAGTATTTGGACAGACTACGGGGCAGAAGAAGGCAGGACTGCAGTCCGACCAGGCAATTGCCAAGTTCACCTTTGACGCGGACCAGCCGGGCGATCTCGGCTTTAAGAAGGGCGAGATCATCACAATCCTGAAGAGGACGGATAACGAGACAGACTGGTGGACGGGCAGAGTCGGAAGCCGAGAGGGCATCTTCCCAAGGTAAGTCGCACAGGCCATGCCATCATGAACACTCCACTGACCGCCACAGTAACTACGTCGAGACCGTATAAGTCGTTCCTGAGATACCACAACCCCGACCACGTAGACTGTGACACCTCTTTTCATTTATAGTCTAGCGACATTCTTCAACTCCTTTTCGAGCGGTCGGCATTTAGCACCTTGCTTGCTTTCGCATGGCCTGGCGTTCTTCTTTGAGTTCGTTATCAGCTCTCCTTGTTGCCTTCATCCCAGATACCTACGTAGCGAAAGAAGTCGTTGAATCACGAAATACACTAAGATTTGTTGTCTTGCGTGGAGTATGGACGAGAACTATTTGGAGTTACCCCGATTGCCGAGGTGGAGCTGGTCGGCTGAACATCGTATCTATGACCCAGCGATCGCTCCAACCCCCGCCTCAGGCTGCCCCTCACGTTCACCCTCTGCGATATCCGCATCGGCAGGACAATACCCTGCATTAACCTACCGAGACATGTCATGAAATGTGAAGCTACGCTAATGTGGAAGGTGCTTAGAACAAATGCTCGATAGCTACCCCACTTGGCCGTTGCGTAGCTTCGAAGCTATCAACGGCCGTCCACCCCTAACGTCATTCCCGCGGCTGCATACCTATCTTAACTCCGGAACCGCTCTCGTGCCCAACTTGCTGCAATACCTCCCCCCAAACACCAAATCCTTGCGATTAACTGCCTATTTCTCTGCCATCAGCTCAAATCGACATCATGACGACATCATCGTGGGAAGAGACCGCTAGGAAGAAGCGCGAAGCTATCTCGGCAGCCATACCCTCGGAATGGCGACTAGAGAAGTTGCCATCGGTAGAAGAACAGGTCGATGTCACAGACTATGTGAAGCAGTACTTCAGCAAGCAAGAGCTCGACATTACTGAAAGCAGTGCCGATGTGATCGCAAAGACTGTGGCTGAGGGAAAGTGGACTGCTGAAGAGGTCACGAGGGCATTCTGTCACCGAGCTGCAGTTGCGCATCAATTGGTACGTCGCACATCCGATACGTGCAGTGAATGATGCTAAATGGACAGCTGTCATGTCTTCACGAGATCTTCTTCGATGCCGCCATCCGGGATGCAAAAGAGCTCGACGAGTACTACGCAAAACACAAAAAGACCACCGGTCCCCTCCATGGCGTACCCATCTCACTTAAAGACCAATTCCATGTCAAGGATGTCGAGACCAGCATGGGCTATGTCGGCTGGATTGGCACCTTCGAAGGCAAGAAGGGTACTGGAAAAGAGAAGGTGTTCGAGAGTGAGATGGTGAAGATGCTGCGTAAGGCGGGAGCTGTGTTGTACTGCAAGACCAGCGTGCCGCATACGCTGATGAGCGGGGAGACGATTAACAACATCGTTGGGTTTACGCTTAACCCGAAGAACAGGAATCTGACGGCTGGTGGTAGCTCCGGCGGCGAGGGCGCGTTGATCGGTATGAGAGGATGTAAGTGGACTACCGTCTGAGTTATGGCAATCGCCATGAGCGTTCGCGTTTCAAACGAAGAGATCGTGGGTCGCTGACATTGAACAGCGCCATTAGGATTCGGTACTGACATCGGCGGCTCCATCCGCATCCCCGCCGCCTTCAACGGCCTCTACGGCATCCGCCCATCCACAGGCCGCCTCCCATACGAAGGCATGGCAAACTCCATGGACGGCCAAAACACCGTCCTCTCCGTCGTCGGACCCCTCGCCACAAACGCAGCCTCCCTGCGCCTCGCCTGTCAAGCCCTGCTCGAACAAAACCCATGGCTCCACGACCCGCTCGTCCACGAGATCCCATGGCGCCCGGGCCAAGAAGCCAAGGTGAAGTCCGCAAAGAAACTCTCCTTCGGTCTGTTAATGACGGATGGTGTTGTGAACCCCACGCCCCCCGTCCGCCGCGCTATTGAAACTGTTGTTGAAGCCCTGCGTTCTGCTGGTCATGAAGTCATAGACTGGACACCACCATCTCATCGCACCATCAACGACGTCGGTTTCCGCCCCTGGATCTACGACGCGGGTAAAGACGTTAAATCCGCGTTTGCGCTTTCGGGCGAACCCATGGCTCCGCAAGTTACGTTTTACCAAGGCGTCGAGAAAGAGTTTTCGGCTACGGATATCGCGGCTACGAATGTGGAGTTGAGGGCCTTGAAGAAGGAGTATATGGAGTATTGGAATGGTACTGTGGATAAAACGAGTACAGGTAGGCCTGTCGACGCGGTGATTTGTCCGCTTGCGCCTTTTCCGGCGGCGAGGAGGGAGAAGTAAGTTTTGACTGGACGAAGTGCATGTGAGACATATACTGACTTCTACCTCTACTCCTGCAGGTTCAAGTATTATGGTTATTCGACTTGGGTTAATGCGTTGGATTATACGAGTGTCATTGTGCCGGTTGCGACTGTGGATAAGAAGGTTGATGTGAAGGAGGAGGGGTACAAGGCGCTTGATGAGATAGATGGGGGGATTCAGGATGATTGTAAGTGCGCGCGGAAATTTCTGAGTTTGTGGAGTTGTTGTTGCCTCGCGTGGAAGTTCGTTGGGTTGTCTTTGTCGCGCGTGGGGAGCGGAGGAATAGCGAATAGTAAAGAAACTGGAGTGCTAACACGAGTACAGATGACCCTGAGATTTATAACGGTGCGCATGTTAGTGTGCAGCTTGTTGGACGGAGACTGCAGGAGGAGAAGATGATTGCTGTTGCGGAACTTGTAGGTAGTGTTATCGGAAAGTAGAGAGCAGGGTACATTGCCGCGACGCACGATTCATATGCTTCTCGCCAAAGATGATTTCGAAACCCCTCTGTCCTGCTTATCGGTACTGAGTCTTCCATCCGCGGAACTCTCCACCCGAGAGTATCTGGTCGCATAGACATGGTAAGAACCTAGAAGTTGCAAGGCCTCGCCCAAGACAGGTCATCACAATTCGCCGTCGCGACTGGACTAGAGTCGGGATCATGATGCTGTTGCAGACCCTAGTGTTGCGAAGAGTGTCTTGATTGCAAGTCTCCAACCACTCTCGCGACATGGTACTGTGGAAGAACTGCTAGAACTGATAGTTTGATAGTGACATTTACTAAGAAGACTACAGAATCGAAAGAAAGATGGGTATAACAAACATAACGCACCCGGTAATTCCTCTTTACTAGTGTCCACTAAGCTAGATTTGACATGTGTCTGGTACTATTTGAGCAGAGTCTTCTGACTGTGTATAGAGGAGAAGCGCATTGCAAGGTTCCCGAGAAGCGTGTCAAAGGGTGGGTCGTCCAGAACGTAAAGACGTCGCGCGACGCAAGCATCGCTACCAGGCACGGGAAACGAGAGATCCACGAAGCCACCGGTAGAAACGAAACGCTTCGAGTCCCATACGATGGACTTTACCATCGCATTATCGGAGCGGGTAGTGAGTTCAAGACGATCAACGACCTTGGAAGAGATGAAGTTGTCCTGGACTTGTCGCGGAGAGATGACGCAGATAGCGTTAGGTTTCTCGCTCAATTTAGAGACGACTGGAACCTTTCGCATCGCTTTCAGCAACGGTTTGATCTCTGCACGAGAGACCTTGCGCATTGTCAGTGACGGCATACCCGCGACCAGTGTGTTGACTCACAATGTTCAAGTGATTGGGACGTTCTACCGGTTCTGACAGACGCGCCTGTCCTGACGCTGAGATGGGTAACGCACTACCCGACGCTATGCTCGCCATAGCCTTTGCGAAATCGCCATGACAAGAGAAGACAGCGTACTTTCTGATTCTTTGTCAGCGAGTCCCACAAATTGGCACGAAAGGCACTCACATATAATAGCTGTTGACCTTATCTGCGACGTGTCCGTTGATTTGCAGCGTGTTGTCGAAGGCCTTGTTCCCAACAACTGCTGACTGATGCGTCACTCGCTTTGCGCCTCCAGCACTCTCTAACACAGACATCGCTGATCCATCCTCGCCTCTGGAGTCGCGAATGGTACGGCCGACATCACTTCTGTAGAAGCTGCTCATAGTTCGAAGCGAGAGTGCAGAGCAGAAGGGAAGAGGGCAAAACGACGGGCTGGGCTGAGGGCGGCCAGCTTTGCGAGTCCCGGGGGCGCATCCGGTTCATGTCCGCAACGAACGCGGGATGTGGCAATTTGAGAGACCCTACAGGTCGCCCAACACGCATGCGCGTAATCGCGGGGATACGCTATCACGTGGGTGGTTCCACCCTTTAAATGATTTGCCGGGTCGCTACCGGTGAATTGAGACAGGCATAGCGCGTAACAGGCACGAGCGACGCCCCTGCCACTTCCGGTCGCGTTGATGATGCGCAAGCTGGAGATCTGCCCCACTTCATCTTTCCAACGTGCAGCAGCGCCCACGCGAACAGTTCGATGTACAACCCACATTGCAATTCCACGGAAACAGATTACACACACAAGATCAGCCTCGCGAGCTCTTCGCGCATCATGGCCTCGAAGTAGAGCGCCTCTCTGGCTACGCGCCCACCCCAGCGCTGTCGGGCGCATCTTGAAGTTGCGCGCGCCTACAAGGCTGATTGCGACGGAATCGCCTCGGTTCGCGCACGATGGGTAACACCTACGACTTGGTGCAACAGCTTCTCAGGGACCATCCTTCTAAGGCGGCCGAGCTCCTGATGATCTACCTTCAGGATGAAGAGAAATGCGCAGCGGCGGAGCGTTATATAGGGCAGCACCAACCGCAACGACTTCCCGAGGCGCCATCTGGACAGCAGTACGAAGCTTTACCGCCACGCGCACATCATCGCAACTCGTCTCTACAGCAAGCGTCGGCACGGCACAATATTCAGAATGCCAGGCACATCATGCAAACTCCACCCACCAGCGCGGGCTCAGTCAAATCGGCCACTTCCGGTCTTGCGGCCGCCGGCATGGAAAAGATATCTTTTCTCTCATGCGACGACGATGGAGCGGATCAGCCAGTCATAGCAAGACGTGCGCCAGGGAGATACAATCTGATTGGCGATGGAGTGGCGTACGGCCGCGGCCTCAGTGCCGGTCAATTCGAGGTGGACGAGTCAATACTCGTACACACATCTGCTGGAGCCGCGAAGTGGGTGGCTGTCAAGGCCGCCGTGAATCTCACATGGCGCCGTCGCAATGAGTTCAAAACCAATATGGATACATTCTACGTCGTGTCAGCAAGACTGCTCGATAGCGATGTCGTTTTGGGATCTGAGGAGTCCATGGAGCGCCAATTCCCCTCAGGTCAGTCCCACACGTTCCGATCAGTGTCCGCGCAGCCAGGCTGATCTTGTCTGTCGCGACAACAGAGGTTCAAGAAGCGCATTCCCCGCAAGGTCGCTACCCACCAGGCTTCGTCACCGTGGACGAATACGATCAAGCAGTTCCGCCGCAAGCGCCGACTGCGCCGATACATCCATATCAACACCAGTATCAGCCACCGTCTCCCGAAGTTCAACGGGCATTCGGGCGCGTCGGTGCAATGCACGAAGTACAACGCATGCGAGGATCCGAGCCACCCGCCCAAGTTGCACCATCAGCGCCCGCGAACTACAGTCCGCAGAGTGACGCACCTATACCAATCCCAAGCCAAGGTGATCCGAGCGACGAGCTCGAAATTGAAGGTTACTGGGGCAGAATGCCGATCAGCATGTCAGTCGATATCAGCGGTTCGGGAGAGCAGTTCTTCCAAGCCTTTCAATGTATGGCCATAGACCGGAAGCGCGGTGACAACCTGGACAGGCAGAGACTGGCGGTGTGGTTGAGAGCGGACGAGGATGGTCCCGAGGATGAAGCATACTACGTCAGTCTTGATCAAGGTGCACTAGAGAAGCGCTGGAAGATGGTCGTGAGATGGATTCGAAAGAACAAGAACTCGGAAGAACCGCATCTGTATGCGACGGTCGAGATTGCGGACGGGTGATGAATTTCATGTCGCGCAGTTCTGCCAGACATCGTCAGGCCACCAGATCCACAGGCACAGAGCGGATCGGCTCAAGACAGATTACCACAATGCGCACGTCAGCGTTATTGCGCGCGGCGAGCCAGGCGCACGAAGTTTAGGCCATCGCGCGCAAGGCGACCAGTCTCAGAAAGCGCATCGCGACCAGAGCGAAGACCAGTTTAGAGAGTGCTGCTCTACACACTATTACTGCCCTACATCGCGCAAAAACGTATAAGAGTTCAGAACAAGGCGCACAAAAAGAGAGGTACGCGAAGAAGAGAATCGCAGAAGACAGCGCGTAAGAAAGATGTAGAACAAAGACGTAAGAAGAAAGTATAGAAGAAAAGAGTAGAAGAGAAGGTAAAGTGCGTAAAGGTTAGCGTGTATAACGTATAGTAGTACTATTTAATATAGAATAGAATATATTATACTTTAGACTATAAGTATAAAAGTAAGTACTAATATAGGTATATACTCTATAGTCTAGTAGGCTTTATAGTCTACTTATACTAAAACTTTACTAAAACTACCTCTACTCTTACTATAGTTAGAAATCTAAATAGAGTCTATTTAGGTTATATAGTCTATACGTAGATTTCTATATCTAACTAATATAAAGTAATAAGAATATATATTCTTACGCTAAACTAAGCTAAGCGTTAGAGCTTACTAATCTAGAATAGTAAAATCTAAAAGTATTTTTATTTAGTATTTTTATAGATATTACTATTTAAATTCTATTATTTTTATACTATAGATTAACTTTTTACTATTAGAATATATCTTTTAGATAATAATACTAATAATTATCTACTATTATATATTATATTAAGCTATAGAAAATATAAAGTTTTTATAGATTATATAACTATCTAATATACTAGCTATCTAAGAAATATTAACTACTATAATAACTATACACTATCTATATAATCTATCTATATTACTTAATATAATTAAAAATATAATATACTATTTATATAAGTATAGAATACTTATTTATAAGTAGTATATAACTATACTATAGAATCTTAATATATATCTATATTAATATTATAGTATTAGTAGCTAGCTATAGTAGTAGATTATTATAAGTTATAATAATTATAAATAGATTTAGAATCTTACTTTAGAGTTAATACTATATATACTATATATATATTATATCTATAAGTATATTTATTATACTAGCTCTAGAAGCTATAATATAGTAAGAGATCTAGAGAGTTAGATCTACTATAAATAAAAAAGACCTTTCTAGTTACTTTCTTAAATAGATTTCTACTACTACTATAATTACTTATCTATATACCTAGTACTAAAAGAATTATAATTAAAATTATATTACTTCTATCTTTTTAGAATTTACTATCTACGTACTATTACTTTATTATACGTAATATAGTAGTATAGCTATAATATATCTATACGCTTTATACGCGCTAATTCTAAAGTAGATTATTTCTAATACTTTAATAAACTAAATATTTAGCTTATAGATAAAGCTACTAATATTATTATATAGTAAAGTGTATAGTACTAAAAGAATTATAATTAAAATTATATTACTTTTATATCTTTAGAAATTAGACTTTATATACTCTTATAGTATTATATACTTTATAGTAGTTTAGCTACTATATATCTATACGCTTTATATACGCTAATTCTAAAGTAGATTATATCTAATACTTTTTACTTATATACTTTACGTCTTTTTCTACTTTATATACTTTTTATCTTATACACTCTTTTATCTTTTATACTTTTTTATCTTTTATACTTTCTTATCTTTTATACTTTTTTACTTTTTATACTTTCTTATCTTTTATACTTTTTTACTTTCTATACTCTTTTACTTTTTACTTTCTTTTATATACTTTCTTTTACTTTCTCTTTTACTTTATTTTACTTTATCTTACTTTCTAAGTAACACTAGCGTATCTTATAGACTATTACTTATACTTTAGTATCTTTATTTTTTTTTCTTTTTTCTTTTTACCTTACTATTTATTAAGTATATAGTAAGTTAATTATAAGACTAAAGATTATCTTAGACTCTAATACTAATATATAGCTAAATTACTAGTAGTTAGAAGTTTAATAATATTAGACTTTACTATATTAAACTAACTATCTTCTACTAAAGTAGAAATAATAGTAGAAATATTATATCTACTAGATCTAGGTAATAAGCGTTCTTATATAAAGGTAATTACTATTACTAAGAATATAATCTACTTATATTATTTTAAGAAAGAACCTAATAATCTAAATAATTTATACTACTTTATCTATTATATTTATAAACTCTTTCTAGAACTCTAGAATAGTATATATAAGTTTTACTTTCTAATTAAACTAAATACTTAAGTAGTGCTAGAGCTATTACTACTTAATAATTACTCTTTTAGCTTAGAAATTATTAATAAGAAAATAGTTATATACTCTATATAGAAGTTAGATCTTACACTATATTATATATTACTATAGATCTACTTAGAATTTAAGTATATTCTTAAGTAATAACTTTTTAAATAGTATCTATTATCTATATAAATAGCACTAAGCTATAAAAATAAAGAATTAGAACCTACTTATCTATAAAACTATTTTTTCTATACTTTAGCTTCTTTACCTAATTATAGAAGTAGTAAATTCTCTCTAATCTTATAAGCTAAAACTATAACTAGTCTACTTCTACTAGTAGCTATAAAGATATTACTACTTTAGAATAGTTACTATACTATAAACTTTACTCTTAATTTTAATAAAGTAATCTATCTAACACGTTTAGTTCTCTTATCTTTAGTTCTAGAATAGATTTTACTAAAGAATAAGATTAAATATAACCTTTATAAACTAGAGCTTTCTATCTATTTCTTTCTTTATTATATAATAATATATCTTTTACTTAATAAGAAAGTTATAGTATACGTAGTACTACTACTTTTAGATAATATAGATAGATATAGAACTCTAAACTTTATATATAATATATACTATTTTACTAATAATAGAATTATAAAAGTAGAGATTTATATTTAGACTAAGATTTTAAAGCTTAAGAAAAAAAAATAGATTTAGTTCTTTATAAATAATAGTAAAAAGATTATATAGGTTTTCTAAGTAGCTTATAAAGTAATATATAGAGATAAGTATAAGTATAAAGCTTTTTAAGCTTTAAATACTACTATATAGTATCTAAGAATAGCTTAGTATATAGGCTTATAAAAAGATTATTTTTACTTTACTAGTATTAAATTCTATAGTTAGAAATATACTCTAATCTAAAAAATCTATATATATATCTTATATATAATAAGTAAGCTTTTAATATAAGTATTATAAATTAGATTAGTAGTAGATATATAGAGTATATATATACACTACTTTTTTATATTTCTAACTAAAAGCTTATACTATAAAGATTCTAATAAAGTATTCTAAGTAATCTAATAGATATAACTAATAATATTATTAGTGCTAAATCTTTATAAGTAATTATCTAACTAAATAAAAAAAAGTCTATATATCTAATAACTCTTATAGTACCTAGAAACGCTCTATAAAGTAGATATAAACTATTATAATAAATATTAATATAAATTAAAACTCTAAACTATACTTATAGAATTATAACTAATTATAGTATAATCTATACTTACTTAGTAGAGAAGTAACTAAAAAGGCTATTTTAGTAGTATCTACACGCGTTCTAAATACTACCTAACTATTATCTACTAATATATTATGCTATATAATACTACTTCTAAAAAAGTTTTTTTAGATTTATTATAATATACTTTAATACTAACTTATATCTTAACTATAATTATATTTAAGAAATATATATATAGTAAAGAGCTAATCTATAAGTAATAAAAATTTAATTATATAACTAAATATATTATAATAAGAATTTTTTTCTTTAGTATTAAATACGCTATACTATATAAAGTATAGTAAGAAAGTAATCTAAAAAGACTTTTTAGGTTATCTAGTAACTTAGTTCTTATTCTACTAATATAGTATAGAATAATTACGCTAGTAGTACGCGCTACTTTCTAAATATATTATAATAAAAATATTTTTCTTAAGTATTAAACACGCTATACTATATAAAGTATAGTAAGAAAGTAATCTAAAAAGTCTTTTTAAGTTACTTAGTAACTTAGTTCTTATTTTACTAGTATAGTATAAAATAATTACACTAGTAGTATACGCTACTTTTTAAATAAGTTATAATATAAATATTTTTCTTTAGTATTAAATACGCTATACTATATAAAGTATAGTAAAAGAGTAATCTAAAAAAACTTTTTAGATTATCTAGTAACTTAGTTCTTATTCTACTAGTGTAGTATAGAATAATTACGCTAGTAGTATATACTATCTACTAGCCTCTTAAAATAGAAGCTACTACTAAAGTATAAATTAAAATATATACTATTATATCTTCTACTACTATATAATCTCTATTTCTATTTATTAATATATTATATATATAAGATTAACACTAACACTAACTATATTAGAATTCTAACTTCTATACCTAAAGACTATAAAAACTAGTTAAAGCGTTTATTCTACACTAGACTTAAAATAGTATAGTATATAGTAAAAGACTCTACTCTACTAGTAAAAGACTTCTAAATTATAGTATTAAGCTATATAATAATATTATAATAAGCTATAAAAAAGCTTTAAATAATACTATATAGTATAATACTTTAGTAAAAGGCTTCTACGTTCTAGTAAAAGATAAGTAGAATATACTAAAAGACTATACTAAAAGGCTATATTAAAAAACTATATTAAAAGACTACTATATCTAAGTAAAAGATATCTAAGGTATAGCTACGCTATATAATAAAGAACGTAATAGTAACTAATAATCTAATAGTCTATCTAAAAAAGTACTAGTAAAAGACTTATTATATGTAGGTTTTCTTCTATATAATATAGTAAATTTCTCTTCTATCTAAGAAGCTAGATATATAATATTACGTATAGTTTATTCTATTCTAGAGATATATAAAGTAGCTATTTTATATCTATTATCTCTTATCTTAGATAACTCTAGGCTTAGATAGTCTAATCTATCTACTTAAATAAAAGCTTAGAGTCTAAGTTAAATCTATTCTACTTCTATAGTTCTATATACTATAATATATTATTACTAGTAACGCTAGTCTTATTAGTGTTATCTAACTATATTCTTTAGCTTATAACCTTTATAGTCTATTCTATAATACTAGCTTATATAGTACTCTATTAACTACGCTATACTAGTTCTAATAATAGTATTTATATTATAGTCTATTACTTCTTATTCTTTATATATATTACGTTTTTAAGTCTACTCTACGTAGTATATATTACGTGTAATATTATATTATAAGGCACTTTTTATTATATAGTTATCTTCTTTAGTCTCTATCTATACTTTACTCTTTACTTTTATTACTATTACTAGCTATATCTATACTATCTACGCTTCTATAATTATCTAAATTATGTACTTCTACTATTTAAAAAAACTATAACCTATTCTCTACTAGCTCTATTAGTAACTCTACTAAATAGTTTTCTAAATTACTTTTATAGATTACCTTAAGAAATAGCTACTTAGAAGAAAGTTTCTTTTATATATAGCTTATAAGTAATAGTTCTACTACTTTATAAAAACTACTAATATTATTATTATATTAGGTAACTATCTCTATCTAGTTTTCTAGTTTTAGAATTAGCTTTTACTCTATAAATAAATTTAGAATAAACGCTTTTAGTAGTAGTATAAAGATACTAGAACTAAACTTTTACTTTAGTATCTACTAACGCTTTCTATATTCTAAGTACTAGTTCTAGTTATAATACTTAGCTATATACTTAATCTATATTAACTTTTTATCTATATTACTACTAATCTTATAGAAGAGTTATTCTCTAGTAACTATTACTACGCTTTACTTTCTTATACTTATAAGCTTTCTCTATTTTCTTAGAATATTCTCTAGCTATTTATATTCTAAGTAAAAAGTAGATATTACTTATTAATACTATATATTACTTATAATTTCTATAGTTTTACTATAATATATAGTTACTAGTAGTATATAAAAACTCTACACTTTACTAGTAGATAGCGCTCTTTTAGAACGCCTACTCTTTTACTATAAAAGAATAAGCTTACTAGCTTATAAATTAGAAATAATATCTATTCTTTATATTATTTATAGCTCTACTCTATATACTAGAGCTAGTACTATAGTATTTATAGTTATAAATAGTTATCTTCTACTTCTAGCTACTTTCTTCTATATTTCTAATACTACTCTCTATTTTCTTAAACTTTCTACTATTATAACTACTTTTATATAGTTTATTATTTTAGCTATCTTACTTACGCTAATCTTCTCTAACTATCTTATAAAGTTATAGTACTTAATCTTATAGTTTAAATATATAATCTTATTTTATTATACTACTACTAAGTCTTATATACTAGTAATAGTTTCTACTAGCGCGTAGTCTAACTATTTCTTTAATTATTAATTAGTCTACTTTATTATTATTTTCTTTCTTATTTACTTTAATAGCTAATCTAACTTTTTCTTATTAGATAAGGTATTTCTATTTAACTATAGGTTATTATAGGTATAGTTAATAAACTATACTAAGTACTTTTTTATAACGCGCTAATAGAGCTACTATATAGTATTTTCTAGTATATATATAATAAATAACTATATACTTTCTACTATATCTAGAAGAATATAATAGACTATATTATCTAGTTTTATATATTAGTAGATCTCTTATACTATCTTACTTATATCTTTATTTTTCTAAAGCGCGTTAGGTATAATTTCTAGTTCTTTAGTTACTATTATATAGTTTTTACTATTCTTATCTTAAACTCTAGAAGCTTTAGATAAAGATAGAAACGTAGACTATTTTTATTTAGTATAATATAGTAGTAGGTCTCTTTAGTCTAAATACTACTTTTATATACTTATTTAGTTTATAAATTTAGAAATATATAAGAATAAAAATTTTCTTTAAACTTTTCTTCTTTCTCTATTCTATTTTATTTTAATCTACTACTATATTCTTATCTATATCTATCTATTAGTATATTTCTTTTTAACTATATCTTCTAAATTAATATAACTAATAAGCTTATTATTTACCTAATACACTAGTATATTATACTCTCTAAAGCTATTAAAAAGTACTTCTAAAGGTATTATTCTAAAAACGTCTAATCTAAGAATTATACTATTATATAGTAGAAGGCACTAGACCTTATCTATATATCTAGCTTTAAGAAAAACTATATAAATTTCTTCTTTATAAAGCTAGATAGCTTTTCTCTTAACTTTATTTAGTATCTCTTTATATATCTAGCGCTAGTATATACTATCTATTCTAATTTTATTTATATTTACTTTAAGAAAAGTAGAAACTATAATATAAAAGATTATCTATACTTTTAACACTAACTTTAGAGTTAATACTATACGTGCTATATATATATTACGTCTATAAGTATATTTATTATACTAGCTCTAGAAGCTATAATATTAAGTTAAAAGCTAATTAAATACTTATATATATTTCTATCTCTATTATAATACTCTACTTTAAATTCTATATATTAGTCTATAAGTCTTGTATAGAGTACACTTTGCTGCTAATACCTATATTACTAATAATACTATCTTTCTATAGATTACTTATAATTAGAAATAGAATACTATACTTATAACTATCTTTACTTTATACTAAGAGTAATAGATTCTATAAATCTATAAAGATAGACTAATACTATAGAAGTTTATCTATTTTCTCTTTATAAATATTCTACTAGTTAATATATATTATCTTAGTATATAAGAGCTACTTATCTTTATATATATCTACTAAGCAGCGCTCTAAAATAGTGTGTATTTAGTAGCCTAGTATTAGTGCTTTTAAATAGAATATACTATAAAGACTACTATTTAGAGCTATTAGCGCTATTAAGTAGAATAAGTAACGTATAGTTAACTTCTTAACTACGTTCTCTACTAATACCTTATATAGTTTATAGTTTTATACTACTCTAAGTAGATATTTTATAAATATATTACTAATATAACTAATTATAGATATAGTATAATATACGTATAGAATAATATTAGCGTACTACTAGGCTAGCGCTTATTCTAACTATACTATAGCGCGTTTTAGTAACTTAAACTCTAAAAGCTTTATCTAAGAACTTCTTTACTTTATTAGCTATATCTTATTTTACTACTTTTATAATATATCTTATATAAATAAAACTAAGATATAAGTATATGTAGAAGTTATATTAATTAATTACTACTAGTAATAATAGCTATAGTTCTAGGTATTATAGAAAGTCTATAAACTCTATTTAGAAAGTAGACTAAGTTAAGGCTAGTATTATTATAGTCTATAGTAGAAGATTTATAATAAAGACTAGATTATCTATTAAAGTAGTGCTTATATCTATAGCGTTCTTAGTACTTTTATAACTCTACTCTACTATAGTTATATTTACTAAAGTTATAACTAGTCTTAAAGTAGTATTTATTTAGAATAGAACTATAAACTTTATATAATAAACGCTGCTTATCTATAGCTATAGTAGATAATAGATTATTTAGTTTACGTACTAACGTAGCTTTACACTACTTTTACTTCTTATAATTATAGTCTATCTACACTTTAGATCTATAATTTATATTAACTTAACTAAATTAAGTTATATTATCTTTATTAACTAAGCTAGACTCTAAGTAAAAAAGTATAGAAGTACTTTATCTATAGACTTAATATTAAGTAATTTACGTATAGTAATATCTTTATATTAAGAATAGTATAATAATTACACTAGGTACACGCCTAGTAAAGAGAATAACTTAGGTTTATAGTAATAACTAGAGAGATACTATAGTGTAAGGTTTTTATATTATTATTATATCTATAGATTAGATAAAGTATTCTTCTTATAAAGCTATTTAGCTAGATAAAGGTACTTATCTACTAATAGACTAGATAGTGTTAAAAGCGCTCTACGTTGCACTAAAGATTTATTATTCTAAGTAAGATTAATATAAACTATATACTATATCTTATTAGGCGTAATTAGTAGCGTAGTACTAATAGTAGCTATACTATAGAAAGAAATAAGTAGATACTAACTTTAGTTCTTTACCTTCTATAATAATTAGAGTAGTAAGCTTTATTTTTAATACTAGTGTAATTTACTTATTATATTCTATAGTGTAGTTCTTAATTATACTATATACTCTATATAAGATAATATCTCTTACTATATATATACTATAACGTTTTTGCGCGCTCTATATTTAGCTCTATTACTTTTATAGCTACTACACTATATTAAACTACTACTAAACTTTATTACTACTATAGTAGTCTAATGTTCTATTACTTCTAGAGCTAAGGTCTTATAGTAGTGTTAGCACTTATTACTCTTATAGTACTATAGTATATAGAAGTTATATAACTATCTTTACTAAAACGTAAGCACTATCTAGAATTATATTTTCTAAGTAGTTATAAAGAGAGATAGTCTTTAAGTAGTATATTTATAGTAAGTAATAGAGCGCGCTCTAGACGTAGACTCTTATATAGATTAAGATTATACCTAATTTATAAAGTAAAATAATAGAGCTATTTCTATTATAAACTTTTTTAATATTACTTATAGATTTATTAGGTTACGTTCTTATAGTACTAGGCTATATTATTAGTAGGCTATCTATATAACTACTAACTCTTAAATTTTCTATCTTTTAAGTATATATAAGTAACTTTATAACTACTATATTCTATATATTACTTTTATAATATTAAGACTACTTTATAGCTAGTAATATTTCTCTAATCTACTTACTTTATAGTACTTCTATAACACTAGCTCTTACGCTAATATCTATAATTCTAGTAGCTTTCTAAATAGATAAAGTTATATCTAATTCTTATTATTTATACGCGTATATTATTAATATAACTATCTACTTCTATTATAAAGTACTACGCTCTTTACCTTTCTTACGTTAATATTATAAAGTTAAGCTATTTATTATACTATTAAAGCTATAGTAGAGAAGATAATAAAGTTAGTATTTATATATATACACCTACGTAATCTATAATAGTAACACTTCTTTACTTATTAATACTATTAGTATTTCTTAGTACGCTATTTACCTTTTATTCTCTAATATAAAAACTACTATCTTAAGTACTTAACCTTATATTAGCTTATAAGAAATAGTGCTTTCTATCTTTATTCTTCTTAGAGAAGAATTATTTAGTTACGTCTACTAAGCGCACTATAAGATCTAACTCTTAGTTATAACCTTTTCTATTATACTTTTTTCTATTAAGTATATATCTTATTCTTTTTAAAAAGGCTTTAGTGCTTAGTAATATTAGACTTATTAACCTATTTATATTTATACTATCTAGTAGCTAATTCTATATATTCTTTTATATTATATAGATTATTTATATATTTATAATAATATACTACTATATATAGCTATAGCTACTATACCTATTATAATAAGGCTTAGAGGCTTTATAACTATAATATCTTATATAGTACTCTATCTTCTAGCTACTTTTTTACTCTACTTTTATTTATAATTATAATATAATTCTATAGTCTATAGTATAGTATATACCTTAATACTTTACCTTAGTATAATTTAGCGCGTTTTTGCTATTAAGTATATAAATAGCATAGTACTCTACCTAGAATTCTAGTATTAATTACACTTACTAGTATCTAGTTAGCGTATCTAGGCCTCTCTATACTACTATCTATTACTAAGTATTTTTAATTCTAGTATAATTATTATCTATAGATATAGGTTATATTACTATAACTAGACTCTAATAGACTAGTAGAAGTATTATAGTTACGTTCTTATTAATAAAAGTATACTACGTACTTTTTCTATATAGCTATAATAAAACTAGCGTAGATAGAGATTACTATATCTAGATTCTATAAGATATTATAAGTAGCGCTTACATTTTCTTAGATAAAGAACTAGTAATCTACTTTTAACTTTAAGTAGATATTATCTATAAGTAGATAGAGAAGCGCTGCTATAGCGTTATAAGTAGAATCTATAGCTAGCTAGAGTTCTAGCTCTAAGATAGTAGTATTAGAGACGTACTTAGCGCTTAGACGCTACTATATTCTACTTACGCAGACTCTTATATAGTAGATATATTACTTTATTATTTCTATAATACTAGCTCTAGAGTATCTACTATACTCTTCTCTACTACGTTCTTATTATTACTATCTACCTTATCTAATTCTTTCTCTTTACCTAGTAATACTTATAACCTAAGGCTAGCGCTAAGCTAGGCGTAACGTATATATATATTATAGAGCTACTCTATACCTATAATATATTTCTTATATACTTTATTTCTATCTATATATATATTAATTACCTTACGCTAGTATATAGTATCTACTACTAGTACTATTAACTAAGTAAAGCTATCTATTATATATTAGTTTTAGACCTATACTTTTAGTAGTAACTTACTATTTATAAAGTACTTTACGTCTATAAGTATAATTACTTCTATATCTTAGCTATCTTAATCTATATAACCTACGCCTTATATAAATAGCTTTAGTAACTCTAGTAGAGTAACGTAAATTATATTATTAATATTACTTATATCTAGTAAATACTCTACTACTATTATTATCTATAAGACTATACTATCTATATTCTAAAAGCTATTAAGAACCTTTTGTTTTCTTTCTAGTAAAATATTTATATAGTATATAAAATATTATAGTAAAGTGCTAATCTTATTATTTAGCTTTAGTTTACTATCTAAGAATATAATTATTTTATACTCTTTTCTATTAGCGTTACGTCTAGCGCTTAAGTAATATTTATCTATAAAATTAGCTACCTAGTCTAAGCTATATATACTCTTTTAATCTTTAAGCGCTTTAAGCGCGTTTCTTACTAAATATACTATATTATAGCGCCTAGTAGACACTTATAGAGTATATATAAAGTAAAGTTTAAGTTTTATTATTTTAAATAACTTTACTTCTTAATTAGAAGAAAGTATTACACTAAGAAATAGTAGTTGTATACCTAGTTCTATAAAGATAGATATATTAGCTAGCGCTTCTTTTTAGTATCTTACTATTAGTATAAGATAAACTTTATTAATAACTACTTACTCTAAGTACTTTACTATAGTAAGAATTCTTAGCACTACTCTAAAAGAGAGTTTATTAAGATACTTTACTATTATAACTACTACTCTTCTATTTAGAAATATACCTAACTCTAGTTCTTTAGAAGAGTTCTATAACGTATACTTAATATAGGCCTATTTATACTAATATATAATATTATAGTAAAGTATAATAAAAAGCGTAATTACTATTATTAGGTACCTTTTAGAGTAAAGAGTAGATAGAAGTAATAGTACTATTTTACTATCTCTAGTTAGCTCTACTACTAGTAAGTACTTTCTATAGCTATTAAATAAGGTATTAAGAGTTTTCTACTACTACTTCTAAAAGATAGCTATATTATTCTGCACTAGAGTACGTAACTAAAATAGTATTTACTTTTCTACTACTTTGCTTTTCTTAATATAGCTAATAGCGCTATTACTATTATCTTTACTTTTCTTTACTATCTTACCTACTTAAATTACTTTATAAAGCTCTCTAACTCTTAGCTTTACTTAATAAGCTTCTTTATATAACTCTAGCTACTATCTTTTTTAACTTATATACTACGCTACTAATATATTATAGTATCTTAGCGCTAAAGAGAATTATAAAAGCTTATACTAGAACTTATCTACTACTATCTATTATAATATTACTAATTTATTAATATTAAAGTAAATACTTTTATTACTATTATAGTTATCTAGCTCTATTTAGAGAGAGTAGTCTAATTACTCTACTAAGCGTAGGCGTCTTTATATCTTCTAGCGTACTACATTAAACTATTCTACTCTAGTAGTAGTAATAGTTTTCTTACTTATAATACTTACTTATAATAGATTACGCCTATTAATATTATTACTATCTTCTTTAAATTTAAATATATAGAGCTTATAGTTACTATTATTCTTATTAGAGCTACTTCTATTATTATAGTAGTACTCTTAACTACTAGGTACTTTCTAGCTAGAATTATAGAGATACACTACTACTATCTACCTTCTCTCTTTAAGCTTATCTACGTAATACGTAAGCTTTTATAAATTAACTATATCTACTAGTATATACCTAAGTACTAACTACGTAACTAGTTACCTTATAGACTATAATATTATTTCTTAACTAAGAACTCTAGCTATAGACTAACTTACTACTAGCAACACCTATTCTATTATATTATTTTACTTTTCTTTTAGTATATAGAAAAGAAAACTTTAGTTCTACTTATTATCTAGGTGTAGATAGAATACCTATAATAGCTTCTAAAATAGTAATACTAGCTAAATATATAAGCTCTATACCTCTACTACTTTATTAGAAATAATATATATAGAGGCTTTATATCTAGCCTAAGATATCTTAGTATATTTTCTAACTAAAGTTAAGTAGCTACGCTACACTACTAAGTTTTACTTCTTACTACTATTATTACTATTACGCTAGTAAATTACGCTAGTAGTTATTACTTATATAAATATTATTATACTAAGAATTAATTATACTATATCTAAAGATGTAAATTTCTTTATACTTATATAGTATTAGACTACTATCTTCTCTATTATATATAATTTAGTAGCGTTTCTAAACACGTTTAGGTATATAGTAGTAATATATTTTATAAGCTAGTTATAGCTAGACGTAAGTACTACTTAATTAACTTTAGCTATCTAGTAACTACTAAATATATTATCTTATATAATATTAACTAGCTTATACTATAGTATTAAGAGCGTATTCTCTAGCTTTAGAATTTATAGTAACTTATTATAAAGAATTTACTACTACTTCTTTAGTATACTTATAATAATTCTATAAAGGTAGTAGAGGCTAAGCTTATATTTACTATATAGAAAAGCCTTATTCTTTTTAAGCTATATTATCTTTCTAGATTAGTAGTGTGTAGCGTAGATCTAGTATACTAACTTCTTCTTATTAATAATCTAGGCTATTAGTGTATTACGCCTTATTATTATAGCTTTCTCTACTATAGCTTTTATATTATCTATTAACTAAGTATAAGCGTTAATAGCGTATTACGCTATTTTAATAAAGTAAGTTATTATTAAACTATACTTATTTACGCTCTAAAATCTATTTTCTCTTAGTATAATCTCTAGTGTAATTAATACTACTATAAAGCTTAACTTAGTAGTCTTTTTCTCTTTAGTATACTACTATAGAAGTTAGATAAATAACGCTAGTATAAGTCTCTCTACTAGCGTAAGCTAAACGCTTTTAGATAAGTATTCTTAGCCTTATATATAGACTATTACTTTATACTCTAGATATTTACGTAAGTTAGTCTAAGTAGTATTAATCTTAGCGTTAGTTTTGTATACTAGTACTACTACGTAAATCTTATATTACTATTATATTTACGTAAAAAAGAATAGATACTACTAAATTACTTTTATAGCTATCTTAACTATAGTAGATATCTAGTAGCTTTTAATAGACTAGATAGGTTACTTTCTAGAATTTACCTACGCTAATACTTTTTTTTAAAATACTTCTATTTTCTTTAATACCTTATAATACTTAAGTAATAGTGTACTTAACTTTATTAGAATTAATAATAATAGACTACTATTATATAAAATATAGTACGTACGTAGTAATCTTATAGTATAATATTACTAGTATATAGTATAATATTAGTAGATATAGAAGTAATATTAGCTATAGCAAGTGTAATATTAGTAGGCCTAGAAGTAATATTAGATAACTAATATTACCTATTTTAATCTAAATTTATAATTTAAATTATTTTGCCTATAACGTAACTATATAAATAAAACTATTCTCTAAATTATAAGTATTTTAGAAACTTTATAATTCTAGAAGTACTTTTTCTTACTATATTACTTATAAATATTAATCTAAGTTAAGTTCTATTAAATATTAAGCTATATATAAGTATAGTTTTAGAATTATATATATTCTAAAAATCTTATAATTCTAGAAGTACTTTTTCTTAATACGTTGCTTATAGATATTAACCTAAGTTATAATCTATTAAATATTAAGTAGTAAGTAAGTATAGTCTTAGAATTATATATATCTAAAAACTTTATAATTCTAGAAATACTTTTATTATAACTAATCTATTACTATTTTATTTACTTTCTAGTAATTTTAAGAACTATAACTTTATAATTTCTAAATATAGCTTTCTAAGCTAACTTACTTACTACGCTAACTTTATTAGATTTATAACTTTTGCTATTAAATTTTATAAAATTTAGTCTATATACCTTTATATTCTAGCACTAGCCTTATAGCTTAAGCTAACTCTAGAAGCTTATTTAATACTATAAGCTAACTCTAAAAGCTTATTTAACACTATAAGCTAGCTCTAGAAGCGCGTTCTCTACTATAATTATACCTAGAAAGTGCGCTCTATAGCGTAAGCTAACTCTAGAAGAATACTTAATAGCGTAAGCTAATCTTAGAAGAATACTTAATACTATAAGCTATATATAGAACTACGCTAGTAGCGTAAGCTAACTCTAGAAGTATAGTTAACACTATAAGCTAACTCTAGAAGTACGCTTAATACTATAAGCTAACTCTAGAAGTACGCTTAACACTATAAGCTAACTTTAAAAGCATAGTTAATACTATAAGCTAACTCTAGAAGTACGCTTAATACTATAAGCTAACTCTAGAAGTACACTAATAGTGTAAGCTAACTCTAGAAGTACGCTTATTAATGCAAGTATTATAACTTCTAGGCTTATTTTCTACTATCTTATAGATAGAAACTATACTATTAGATTACCTCTATATTTCTAGAATAAAATTTAACGTTCTATATCTATAAATTTCTAGGTATTACTAGGTAAAGTTCTAACGTTATATATATATAAATCTCTAGATATTACTAGATTAACTTAATCTTTTATATCTATAAGAACCTGCCTATTTATATACGTAAATTAATAGAATTTTAATAGTAAAGTATATCTAGAATTACCTATTCTCTTGTATTACTACTATTTACGCTAGTAAATTAGGCTAACTTATATTATCTATTAAGTTCTAAACTACCTTAAAGTTCTATTACGTATTTTAACTAAAGGTAAGTAGATTTATAAAGGTCTAATTAATAAGATTAGACTTCTTAATAGACTTTAGTAGAAGTTATATTAGTAGAAACTCTACTCTTATACAACTTATAAAGATTAGTTTTATAATCTTTACTATCTTTATAGTATTACTATTATAGATTATAACTATATTTATCTAGTTCTATAGATGCGTAATTAGTCTCTATTTAATAAATAAATTTAGTACTTTACCTCTTAGTAGTAAGGCAAAGATTTCTACTCTAAATCTCTCTTAGAGTATAAACTATTACTTTTTATATTCTAACTATCTATTCTATATATAAAGTATAACGCTACTAATCTTAGTAAATAGCTACTCTTACACTACTATTACTATACTCTACTCTTATATACTTTTTAGATTAATTCTACTATATAAAAGATATTCTAGACGTTTGTATTTAGCGTAGAGTATTTATATATTCTAGTAATACTATATATTACTAAGTATATCTATAGTTTCTCTCTTTTATATAGTTATAACTAATCTCTAGATTTCTTTAACTTTACTTGTAGTTAGTACGTTAGTTAATATTCTACCTACGTTAGCCTAGAATAATACTAGCTAGTTATTTTATATATTAGAAACTATATCTATATTATTACTTAGTCTAGTAGTTATATCTTCTATAATATTATATCTAGTTAATTCTGTAGTTACAAATAAATAGAAACTTTCTTAATATAACTACCTTTACGTACCTAGAACTACTTTCTATTCTTATAAATAGTTAACTATAGTAACTACCTTTATATAGTTAATTATTTTAGCTATCTTACTAATACCTATATACTTAAATATCTTAGCTATATTCTAGTACTTAAGCTTATAATTAGAATACGTAATCTTATTTATTTTTATAGTAACTATATTCTAGAAATTTACTACTATTTCTACTAATATATAATCTAGTTAATTCTTTAGGCGCTTATTTACTTATTTTATAGTTATTTTCTTATATACGCGCTTAGAGAAACGCTTATAGTTCTTATTAGTTAGATTAGTAAAGGCGCGTTTTATATCTACTTAAGAATTATTATAAACCTACTAAATATACTTTAAGAGTTATTTCTTACTAACTTATTAATAGATTTAGTAGATTATATTATCTAGAGAGCGTATAAGAAAGGTCTAGATAGGCTCTACTATGTCTAGTAGAACGTAGAATACTACTATATAGAGTTCTAATATTATAAAAGTATTCTAGACTAGTAAACTAACGTTATTATTTTTATTAATAGAGACTAGAATAAGATTAAGCTTTTATAGCTATATAGCTATATTAGTTAGTATATATATACGTAATAGAGATAGTGTATACTATTAAGTATAAGATATTATCTAGTATCTATAGTATAGATAACGCTAAGAACGCTAAGAACGCTAGAGCTTAGATTTTAGAATACCTAGCCTTTAATAACCTAAGCGCTACTTAATATATAAAATTAATTTAGCTAGTATTTCTAACTATATATAAACTAAAGTAATAGAGCTACTAATAGTAGTATAATTTTCTATAACTTAGATAAAGAGGTGCCTACTCTATATATTCTTAGAGTATAATAGAATAGCTTTATTATACTACTTTATAGCTAGTTTTCTTCTCTATATAGATTAAAAGACTTTATTCTCTTCTTAATAATAGCCTCTAATATATTTTACTATAATATTATTACCTAATCTCTCTACCTATTTATACTAGTGTTATATTATATCTACTCTACTTAATATATTTATCTTAAATACTAACTATAGTATTCTTATCTACTCTTTTTATCTAAAAGTTATACTACTACGTAGTATTAAAGCCTATCTTAATAAGTATTATAGTTATAATATTAAGGCAAAGTAATATACTAGTATATAAGTAGAAGCTCTTACTCTTAAAGCATTATACTTATTAAAAGCTAATTATAATAAGTTCTCTTTTATCTAGTCTAATAGATAGCTACTTCTATAAATTAAGTATCTCTTTATATATAAAGGCTATATATATAGTATATATAAGTATATTACTATCTAAAAGAGTACTAATAAGAATATAAAAAAGTACTTATAAAAGGCCTATAGTATTTATATAGCTAGTAAAACCTAGAGTACTTCTCTACTATAAGAGTATACGTAAACTATATCTACTTAACACTATTTTAAAGGCGTATCTATAGACACTAATACTACTATATAATACTTTTTTAAAGTAATATACTCTACTTACACTAGAGATAAGCTTCTACTAATATAGGCGTATAGCTCTACCTCTAACATAAATAAACGTAATAATAAATATACCTCTCTAAGTATCTAGCTATAGTATATTAAGCTACTACTTATAGCTCTACTAAGTTATAATAATAGCGTACTCTATAATATAGAAGAATAACTATAAAAAGTAGAGATATAAGTAAAGAAAGAACATTAAGCCTAGCTTATAGCTATACTCTTAGCGCTAACTATATAAACTAGCCTATAGCTATTCTATATACGCTTTCTTAAGATACTACTATAAACTTAGAAAGAGGCGTATACTTTAACTAATACACTAATATAGGTAACTAAGCTATTTTTCTTCTATCTATATAATATAGTTAAAAGTATAGTACGTACCTAGTAGAATTTAATAACTAAAGTGTTACGCTATACTTATATCTATATAATATAAGAAAATAAGTAATATATATCTATATACCTACTTAAGGCGTACTAGAATAAGTTACTTTAATACGCTCTTTCTCTATAAAAAGTCTTTATCTTTTTATTTTAGGTACTAGTATCTAAGAAGTCTAGTTCTAGCTAGCTTATACTATCTACTATATAATAATAAGCGTAGAAGCGCGTAGTTAAGTAACTAGATAGCTACTATAAAGTCTTTCTCTTACTTAACGTAAGATATAACTATACTAATCTAGAAGCTATAGAATAATAATACTATAAATTCTAGCTAACCTTTATTAAATATACATCTCTCTAGAATAAGTTTAAGTATCTACTTATTATTACTACTAGCTTCTAATATATTTTCTAGAAGTGTTAGAGACTACGTAAAGTATATAACTTTACTATAGATATTAGCGCGCTAAAGAAGATAGTTTATCTAGCTAGTATTTAAAAGTTTAGAGAATTATTTACTATATCTTATCTAGTATAGAAAGAAGTAAACGTAGATAGTGCTATTAATAAGAGTAAAATATACCTATTAATCTAAGAGAGTAAGGCTATTATAGCTTAAAGCTATAGAGATAATTATAGTAACTAGAACGCTGTAGACCTTTTTAAGAACTAGATCTATAACTATCTAATATAAAAGCACTAAACCTTTATATATTAGCTTATTAACACTACTTAGTACTTAAGCTACTTCTAATATAAAGAGAACCTTAACACCTTTATAAACTAGAATAGTAATACTATAACTCTTTATAGTATCTATATAATACTTTCTAAGTATACGTTTATAGTCTATAACGTATATAAAGAGGCTACTACTTTTATACATAAGCTTACACTTATACTAGACTAGAGGTCTATACTATCTATTCTATAGAATAATATTATTAAAAACCTAAGTAACTATAATATAGAATTTAGACTATTTAATTCTAAATTACCTACTTTAGTATTATAATCTACCTTTATCTATAAATAACTATTAGACTCTATTTATACTTAGCATAAGAACGTTCTTCTTAATAATCTTTAGAACACTACCTAGATTAAGACTTACTTAGATAGTGTTTAGAAGTTTCTAAACTTTCTTTTTACTTTTATATATACTACTAGTAGCTAGCTAGCGTAAGGTATAGAACTACTTAGTATATACTATAAAAATCTAGGTAATAGAGAACTTTATAATATCTTTTTATATAATAAGCTTATTACTATTATACTATAGTACTATAAAGAGTATAACGTAGATAAGACTATTAAGATTATATATTAGTTTCTTCTCTACTCTATTAGTAGCTTATTAGTATAGTATCTTTAGCTTATTTAACTCTTTTATATTCTTCTCTAGTATATAGTACTAACTAGTTTTAAAGAACTATATCTTCTCTAGACTACTAGTAGTTTTCTTTAGACTAATAAAGATAGTTAGTAACTAACTAACTTCTAGCGTCTATCTAGTGTTATTATTAAGGTTACTAAGAAGTAGATAAAGTACTATATTAGTATTAATATAATGTAGCATCTTATTATTATATTTAGATAGAAGTTTAATATAGATAAGTGTATACTCTAGAAGCTTACGCTAGAAGAGATTAATAAAATAGTAAGTGCTATAGATATAGAGAAATATAAAATATAGATAAGCTACTCTACTAGAATAGAAACTACTATCTATAGTTAGACTATTATTACTATATTTTAAAAGAAATTTAAATATATAAAATTTTAATTTAAGGTCTTTATTAAATAGTACTTTACTTTAGAGTTTAAGTAAAAGAGTAAAGATAGCTACTCTACTTAGCTACCTTCTACTTTAACTAATAACCTATAATAGCGTATTTAGTATAACTATAAGAGCTTATTACATAAAAACTTTAGTAAAAAGGCTATATTTTGCCTAAAATAAGAAGATGTTATTAAAGCTATTATACGTAGTAATACTATTATTATATATATTACTAGTATAGAGGTAGGCAAAAGCCTAGTATTTCTTCTTTCTTACTATTACTATAACTACTAGTAGAGTATTATTATTATTCTACTTACTATATTAAAATAAGATATTACTATACACTATAAGACCTACTATATTTATACTAGTATTTAGAAAGATAGACACTATAACTAATCTACGTCTATTATTCTAGTAATACTAGAAGTACTTACTAAACTCTTCTTTATAGAAATAGTGTAACGCCTAAATAGTTATAGTAACTTAGAGCGTATTATACTAGATAAGGTTTATTTTATACTCTTAAATAATTATATATACTAATCTTATCTAGGTAAATTATAAAGAGTAGTAAGATTTAGTATTTACTTTACTTTTCTATTAGTAATAATACTAGTTAAATAGAAAGTTAAGTTTTTCTAGTTACTTTTTCTACTAATAGATACTATTCTCTTCTATATACTAACTAATTAGATAAATCTAGCTTAGTAAGTGTATTACCTTATAATAATAGAAGGTAAAGAGACTAAAATTCTTACTAGCTATATTTAAACTAAAGTAACCTAAGCTAAGAAGCTTCTTATCTACGTACTCTTTATTAAAATAGTAAATAATCTAGATATAGTATTAAATAGCGTAGTATATTATAGGTAAATAGATATAGAAGACTATAAGGCCTTCTAGATAAGCTTTTCTTCTTATAGTATAGATATACTTATTATAATAACTACGTTCTTAGTTAGTATTTATATTTCTAATATTAATAGCGTTCTATAGATAACTCTTTCTAACTATCTTATTAATCTAGTATAAGAACTAAAGCGTAGAGGTAGAGATAAACAGCGCTATTTTATATAAGTACTTATTTTAGTATAGTTATTTAACTTTTATTATAAGAAAGCTTTATAACACTACTACGCTATAGTTAACTAGTTTATATAGCTTAATACAGCTTATTCTATATATAGGTAATAAGTTCTTATATAGTACTTTAATAGTAATAAAACCTACTTTATATATAGAGATAAAGAAAAGTATTATAATATATATATATAATATAGTAAGTATACACTATAAGATAGCTTTAACGCTACTACACTAGATAGAACTATAGTTTGTACCTCTATATAGAACTAAACTCTATAGTCTCTTTCTATATCTAATATATAATATACTCTCTAATTTAATATAGCTTCTTTTCTAGTGTATAGAATACTATTATTACGCTCTATACCTAGCTATACCTTCTTTTATTACTATCTATAGTTTATAGAATCTTCTACTACTTCTATAGGCTCTATTAAAATATTTTATAAGAAAAAATACGTTAACTATCTACTACTACTAATACTATCTCTCTTTTCTACTAGATAGAAGCTAAACATATTCTATATATTAGTAAAATAGAACTAGTAACTTAACTTCTACGCTAGCACGTATAGTAATAAAATTACTAAATATAGTAAACTCTTCTTTAAAGAGCTTTCTACTATATAAAATTATTAGATAAATTATTACGTAGTATACTTTATAGAAAGACGTTTCTTTAATTATAACTATACCTTATATAATTATAGGTTTATTAGAAAGCTTATTAATAACTAGCGTAGAATAAAGATAAAAGAAGAGTTTAGTAAAGGTATATATTAGTTCTATCTTATACTATATAACTACTACCTCTAATAGAGCTTTAATAGAACTAGTTAGATACTATAGATACTAGATAAGAGTGTTCTATATATTAATAGAAATATAATTCTAGACACTTTTATTATACTATAGTTAAAATATTCTAATACCTACGTGTAATAGAAAGAAAGAATTAAAAAGATATAACTAATATTTAATAGAGATAAAGACGTAGATATACGTAACTATTTTATATATATAGAGCTATATAAAGATAACTTTAAAGCTAATTAACTAGTACTTAAAGTTAACTAGATTATATAGATATTCTTTCTTTATAGTTATAGGCCTAATACGCTCTTATTTATAGATAATAAGAACCTATAAAATAAAGTATTTATAGAGCTTTTATAAAAAACTAGATAATTCTATATATATACTTTAAAACCTTTACTACTAGTATAATAATCTCTAAGACGTTACTTAAGGTAACCTATATAATCTCTAATACTATAGAAGTCTACTACTTATAAATTACTAGAACTCTATAAGTAGAATAGATATAAACTAAAAGTCTAATATAAGATAATCTAGTCTATATATATACCTATAAGAGAGTAGATAAATCTAGTTTTATAAAAATATAATAGAGTAAGCTAATACTAAGTAAAAAAAGAAATATATAATAATAAATATAATTATATAATCTATTCTAGCCTAATTAGATAAGATTAAAGCCTAGCACTATACTAGCGTGCTAAGACCTAGAGGTAGTAAGAGTAATATCTTTTATAATTCTACTCTCTTATACTTTCTTTTTCTTATTTACTCTACGTAATATAATAATATTAACGTAGAAACTATCTAAACTAATACTAGATAACTAAATTAGACTAAAAAACTACTAATACTTAAAATCTAACTATAGAATAGCTTATAGCTAGAAATATCTACTGCGCTATAGTATAAGCAAGAGAACTAAAACTAAGTATAGACTACTATAAGAAGGCTAGAGGTAGTGCTAGTAGAGTTTATAATATAGATTTTATAATTTAGATTTACTACGCGTTTAGAGCTAATTGTCTAGGTTATTTATTAAGCCTATAACTAATTTCTTTAATACGTAGCTATACTAGAACCTAGTTAAGTCTAGTTTCTATACTAGAATTATCTAGAAGACTCTTACTAAGCTTTATTCTTATAGTAGAGAGAGCACTAGTACGTTATTAACTAGAATTGCCTAGCTTTCTAATACACTACGCTAACTATAATTTATTATATAGCTACTAGAAACTACTTTACGTAATAAAGTTATACTAGATATTTCTATAGGCCTCTACTATATACCTAATATAGTATGTATATATCTATTAATACCTACCTCTCTATAAACGTATACTAACGTAGTACTCTAAACTATAACTATAACTAAATAGATAGTAATTATAGGCTTCTTTATATAGCTCTCTATTAATAATATATTCTATAACTATAAGGTAGATACGCTAGACCTATTAGTAACGCGTTTAACGTATCTTTTATTTATATCTATCTAGACCTAGATTACTATACTATAAAAGTTTAAAGAAAGATATCTATATAATTTCTATTAGAGTCTTATACCTTTTTTTAGTTATACTAATAAAAAAGCTTTTAAAGCCTATATTAATAAAGCTAAGCCTATATTTACTACTATCTAAGTAAGTATATAGAGGTGTATTAAGACTAGACTTCTAGAAGATAATAAGTTTATATCTCTCTAGTTTCTATTAGTAGTTATAGTGCTAGAAGATACGCTTTTAAAGAATAGCTACTTATAGAACTTTATTACTAACGCTAACGTAAGCTATATAAATAGCTAGAGCTCTTTATAATAGATAGTGTACTTTGTTTATATTATATATAGAATTCTTTTTAATAATAGAGATTCTATATTATTTACTTTTAGCGCTATTCTATATTGCCTATATAATAACTAAGTATATATAGTTTATCTTCTCTTTAATAAGTATTATATAGAGGTATAGTAAGCTACTAAAAATAGATTAAAGGTAAATTTACAGAAACTAAAGAAAGTAGTATAGTAGTAGAAGGTAGATATTAAGAGTAAGAGTAAGGTAAAAGATAGAAGTAGTAATATTAAGATATAAGACGCTAACACTAAAGAAGAGCCTAATAATAACGCTAAAGAAGAGCTTAATAATAATAAAGAAAAGTCTAATAATAATAAAGAAAAGCCTAATAATAATAATATAGAGGCTTTAATAAGAACTAGTATAGCTAACTTATATAGAAGTATAGATAATAATACTCTACTAAACTTTTATTAGTAATACTTTATCTAAGAAGTAAATAGTATAGCGTATATTATTAGAAGTAAATATTTTTTAGACGTAGATATTAACGTAGAGGTTAATTAAAAAGACTAAGGCTATATTAATCTAAAGAATAATATATTAGAATTAGTTATACACTATTTCTAAGAGCTATACGCGTCTAATCTAATAGCTACTAAAGCCTACTATAAGTACCTAAAGATTATTACTAAGACTAATATCTTTTTAAAGAAATATTTAGTAATAATAAATAATAAAGAGATTAATCTAGTAAATAATAAGAATACTATTATTAGTAGTATATTTCTAGTTAACTACGTTGCAGCTTAGTGCTATAAACTTCTCTACTATCTAACTAGATATTTATAATACTATACTTATCTATAGAGTCTAATATAATAGAGTAATATACTAGAGAAGTAGAATTTAGTAGACATTTATAACTCTATTATATATAAAGTAGAAGATAGTCTTACTACGTACGTAAACAAAACGTTAGTACTAATTAATATAGATAATAAAGAGTAGCGTAAGTAGTAGACTATATTATTAAGTACGTTTATAAAGAGTATAATTCTAATAGAGACTTTCTATAACGCGCTTAGTAAGCTATATATTACCTACTAGTTCTACTCTACTCTACCTAGTTAGAGTAAAAGATTATTATTATAGCTATAGGTTTTCTTTATCTATAAGTATACTATAGCTACTTAAAAACGTATTATAACTAGTATAGGTAAAACTAGTAAAACCTACGTAGACGTAACTAGTATTAGAAAAACTATTAGTATATTAGGTACTATTTTATTAGTAAGTAAATTCTTTTCTTTTCTTTTATTATTCTCTATTCTATTTACTTAGTATTCTTTATAAGTACCTAGCTAAATCTAGCCTAATAACTAGAATAAGCTAAATACTTATATAGTAGAATCTAAGAACTATCTATATTCTCTTTTTTTTTCTCTAGTTATAGTATTAGACTATATATTATAGTTACACGCATAGTACTCTACTTATTCTATTCTATCTATAATTACCTAAACTATTATAGTTAAGTTACTCTACTAACTAATAATATAGCTTATTAATAAACGTTAGTTTAACTAAAATAACTACTATAAACGTAAGAACTAGACTAGTTTATTCTTCTATATAATAACTTGCCTACCTAAGATTAAGTTCTAGATTATAGATACTTATTTACTAGAGTAGGCTACTAATAACGCTGTAAAGTTCTTTATAAACTTTATAATCTATATATACTATAGTAATTATAAGAAAGATAGTATACTATCTAGTAGTATTAAGATTCTTATAAGCCTACTTACGTTCTATTATAAAATCTTTAATAATAATAATATTATTAAGGCTAATATAATTATTATTATAAGTAAAGAAACGCTTACTACGCGCTATAGACCTAGCGCTACTACTAACTACGCCTATAATTATCTAGGTCTAAACTACGTTATAACTAAGAGTGCTATAAGTATATTATCTTATCTACCTACTAATTAGAAGCGTTTACTTAAGAGTTACGTAGATATTATTATTATAAATAAAGCTTATAACATTAGAAAGTAAAATATTAATATCTAGGTTACTATCTACTAGCTAGTAGCTAACTTCTATATTCTATTAACTATAACTCTAGTGCTATAGAGAAAGAAGAAGCTCTTACTTATACTTAAAGTTATATAGAATCTAGAGCTAAATAAGAAGGCTTAATAGAGTATACTAGATAGATTAATTAATAACTCTTACTACGTTAACACTAGCTCTTATAATAAGCTCTTTATAAGCACTACTACTATATATAGTACCTACTTTAATTACTATAAAAACGCTATTTAGTAAAGCTATATTATTAGAATAGCGCTAAAGAGCCTATTAATTTACTACACTTACTAGTTATTCTATAAGACTTATTCTAGTAGTAATATTTACTCTATATAAGCTCTTATACTACCTAGTATATCTATCTATATTAATATTCTTAATATAACTATTACCTAAGAGGTTTAGAACGCTAAGGCTCTAGCCTATATAAAGAAGCTCTATTACTAGAATAAGAATACGCTATTTAATAATAATAATCTACTTATAAATAGTAAGTATTAACGTATATTAAACCTAGTGTCTTTTTACTATCTACTATTCTTTATAGATATAATCTATAATATAAAGAATAATATAGAAATTAATAAAAAATACTATACTCTATATAATAATAATAAGTATCTTAACTATCTATAGAAGCTACTAGTAAATATCTATATTACTAGTATATATAGTAATAGCTATTAGAGCCTATTTCTAATAGAGTATAAGAGTAGTGTCTACACTATACCTAATTATTCTACTAGTATTATTCTCTACTACTTTATAGCCTAATTAGAGAGAATTTATATTATACTTACGTTGCTTATAGACTAGGTAACCTATTATAGTAAGAAAGTTATTATCTAGTATAGTTATCTAACTAAATAAGAAATTATAAACTTAATCTTAAACCTTATAGATATTTAATTATAGGCCTTATTATTACGCTACTCTTTATCTACTTAGAGTAAGATTATTAAGACGTTTTAGAAGCTACTAGCTAAGTACTATAGTAGTAGACTATTACTAGAGAACTATAATAAGAAGATTAAGATGTTATATATATCTTAAAATAAAAGTATAGAAATAAACTATTAGGTAGTGTATAATAAGTGTATCTTTCTAGAACTAGCTATATTAGATACTATCTACTATTAATACTATAGCTATATTATCTATATTAGGTAAGAGAACTATTACGTTATTACTAAAGTGTTTAATCTATACTTATTTAACGTAATAACTTTAATAAAAGTAATTAAGTAATAACTTCTAGTAGTTACTATAAATATTAATATAGAGAAGCTTACCTAAGTTTTTAAAATATTAGATAATAAAGAAAATAATAAAAGTAATAGAATATTAGTAAAAGTGCTAAAAAGCTTCTACTTAACTAAAGGTAGAGAGATTATATATAAGTTAAATCTAGACTACGCCTATATACTTAACTAGTATAAAAAGCTATCTCTAACTAACTTTCTACTTACGCTCTATAACATAACTATAGTTATTTTCTATAGCTTTACTATAGAAGAAAATAGTAGTATATTAGTTAGAAAGAACTTATACTAGAAGGTAGAGTTAAAGCTTCTAGCGCGCAATACGCTAAAAAAGAACCTAGAGATTAAGAGTAATTAGGCTCTTATAGGTGCTAATTTTAATAACCTAGAAATTAGCCTACTAGGCCTACTAGTCTACTAACACTTTAATAAGTTAGAGGTCTAAGATATAGAAGTTAACTACTAAGCTAATCTACTTTTCTAAGCTATAAAGAATAAGTAGCTTTAACGTAAAAAAGTGTAGTATAAGCACTTCTAAGTAGTAGAGTTTAGGTCTAATAAGAAAAAAACTAAGAAGATTAAGAATATCTACGTAGAGGCTACTAAAAAGATAAACTTTAGCTTTTAGGTATATAGAGAAGCTAAAATAAAGTTTTTATAAAGAGTTATTAAGCTAAGAAAGAAGAATAAGTAGATAGAAGATAGAGACGTAAAGATAGAAGAGAGTTATAATATTAATATAGTTTTAGATAGTGCTAATAACTATAACTTTAGCTATTAGTATAGTAGCAGAATTTTAAGAGATAGTAGTAAAATTTTAAGAAATAGAGAGATAGTAGTAAAATTTTAGAAGAGGTTATAGTTTATATAGTTAATTCTATAGTTATATAATAAGATAGTAAAATCTAAAGTTAAACTTCTAGTTAAGTGTATTTACTTATAGAGTATTAGTAAATTCTAGACTACTTCTTTATAGTCTATCTAAGTAAATTTATATAAGTATAAATATTCTTTATATAGTTACGTAGTACATTATATATATAGTTGCCTAGCTAGTACCTACTCTTTATATTCTAAAACGTACTAGTAAAGTAAAACTATATACGTATTACTTTTATAATAGTAAATAAATAGTTATATAAGTATAAAAGCACTAGCGCCTTAGTATATTAATAGCTTTCTTATTATTCTTCTCTCTCTCTCTTTTTTTCTCTCTACTCTATACTTTTATTAAATTCTACTCTACTACTATTATTATTTAACTATAATAGTAACTACTCTATAAACCTTATAACTACTATTAGTACTACTCTCTAATATAGATCTAACTATAGCTATATTAAGTAAGTTTACTATTAGTGCACTAAACTAGCTATTAAATAGCTTTCTAGTTATAATACTTTAAATCTATAAGTACTTCTCTTAAAACTAGAATTCTACGCTATCTTATATATAGTTTATTATATACCTAGATAGTAAACGTATATAATAGAAGTTACTTAGAGCTTATATAAGAAACTATATAATACTAGTCTTATATATAAGTAGCTATATATTAGATACGTAGCACGTTATAAGAAACTAGATAATTCTAGTCTTATATTATAGTGTAATATACTAGATATATAGTACTTATATTTACCTAACTTAGTATATAGTATAATTAGAACTAATATATATATTAGTTAAAGTAGCGTTCTCTTATAACGCGTCTAGAGATAATTCTACGTTTAAGACTATAGTTTATATTCTTACTATATACTCTTTAGAGGTTAAGATTACTATAGTAAAAGCTCTAATAGTAAGTATAAACTACGCTAATAATAAAAGTAAGTATAATATTATACGTAGATAGAAAAATAAGCTAACTAGGTAACTTAGATACTAGAGGTACTAACTCTTTTCTTTTTAACCTATATAAGCTTAAGGCTACTACTAGTAAAACTACCTCTACTAAGACTTCTACCTCTAGAGCTACTTCTACTAAACCTACTACTATTAAGACTACGCCTAGCTTAGATATAAATAACTAGATAATAGTAAAGTTAAAGATTAATACTAAGAAGAAGTCTAATAGCTAGAACTAGACCTTTACTACTCTATAGATACTTATTAAAGCTTTCTATCTAGTTTCTACCTACTTCTCTATTAAGAAACTAGTTTCTTCTAGCTCTAATAAGGTTTAGCTATCTAGTGCTAGTAGTAAAAAGCGTAGTAGAGGTACTAAGACTAGTAGTTAGAGTGCGTTAGGGTTAGGGTTAGGGTTAGGGTTAGGGTTAGGGTTAGGGGTAGGGTTAGGGTTAGGGTTAGGGTTAGGGTTAGGGTTAGGGTTAGGGTTAGGGT